>NW_028270148.1:3219825-3279825 GCF_037043375.1 Chiloscyllium plagiosum
TGTAAACACATCATGTTTTACCTTCAGCCACTCTCTGTGGCAGTAGATACCACAGGCTCCCCACTCTCTGGGTGAAGACATTCCTCCTCATCTCAGTCCTAAAAGCTTCCCCACTATCCTTAGACCATCACCCCTGGTTCTGGATTCCCACATCATTAGTATATTCCTCCCTGCATCGAACCTGTCTATTCCGAATAGAGTTTTACAGGTTTCTCTGAGATCCCGCCCCTCATTCTTCTAAACTCCAGTGAATACAATCCTAACTGACTCAATCTCTCCCCACAGGTCAGTCCTGCTATCCCAGCAATCAGTCTGTAAACCTGCACTACTCTCCCTCAGGAGCAAGAACACCTTTCCTCAGATATAGAGACCAAAGCTGCACACAATATTCCAGATGGGGCCTCACCAATGCTCTGTATAATTGCAGCAAGACATCCTTGTTCCTGTACTCGAATCCTCTCACCATCAAGGCCAACATACAGTTTACCTTCTTCACCACCTGCTGCACCTGCACGCTTACTCTCAGCGACTGGTGCACGAGGACACCCAGGCCTTATCGAACATCCCCCTCTCTCACATTACAGCTGGTCAGATAATAATCTGCCTTATTGTTTTAGTTACCAAGGAGGATGAACTCACCTTTCTCCACATTATCCTGCATCTGCGATGCATTAGCCCACTCCCCCTGCCTGTCCAACTCACACTGCAACATCTCGGCATCCTCCACACAGCTCACCCTCTCACCCAGCTTTCTGTCAAATGTTGAGACCTTACATTTAGCTCCCTCACTGATATTGTTAACATGGGAAGGGGGAGGGGGAGAGGGAGAGAAAGGGGGAGGGGGAGGGGGAGAGGGAGGGGAAGGGGGGAGAGGGGGAGGGGAGGGGGAGAGGGGGAGAGAGGGGGAGGGGGAGAGGGGGAGGGGAGGGGGGAAGTAGAGGGAGGGGGAGGGGGAGAGGGAGGGGGAAGGAGAAGGGGTAGGGGGAGAGGGGAGAGGGGGAGGAAGAAGGGGAGGGGGGAGAGGGGGAGAGGAAGGGGGGAGAGGAAGGGGGAGTGGGGGAATCGAACTCCTGTAGGAAGTGCAGTCACAGAGCGGTGAAACACTTTTGAAAGACTGTAATGTTTGAATTTTAGCTTTGTCTCTTCATTTTTCTACTCAATACTAAGAATTACTGTAATGTTTAACTTTTGATTAGATTAGATTCCCTACAATGTGCTTTGTTCTTTTTGTCAACCTTGTTTTTATGTGTACCTATACGTTATACACGTTTCCCCGTACTCCTGTACTTGAGAACATGTGACAATAAAATCTAAATTACACACCTCTCTCAGTCATGTACTCGTCCAAATGTGTTTGAAATGTTGTAACTGTATCTGCATCCACCATTTCCTCAGGAGTTTACTCCACACATGAACCACTGTCCAATTGCCTGTCTCTCTAATACACGATCGCTAAAATTCAAATTGAGATTCGAGCCTGTGTCCCTGGAACATTACCCTGGAGTGTAATCACTGCTACACCACGCTCTCCACAACCATAACCTCCTCTGAACTCCAGCGATTACTGTCTCCCTGCGCCAACCTTCTCTCGATCTGCCTGGAAAATCAGTCTATCTGTAAGGGGCCCAAAACCTGTTGACGGAGTTCCAGCTCGCTCAGATTGGTGCCTTGTACAGTTAGAGTTACACCTCCCTAGTTTGACCCTTTTGGCTAAGAACGCTCTCGGTCAGATCCACCGACGTCAAGCCAGTGTTCTTCTCCGACCACTGCCTCCTGCTGGCCGACTGTCACCTACAGGACGAGCAGCGGGCTGGTAAGGGAACGTGGAAGCTGAACACAAAGCTGTTGACCCCGGGAAACATTGAGGAGCTCAAGAGGGACTACGCAGGTTGGAGAACCGTGAAGCCCCTCTTTGAGTCCCCAGCGGACTGATGGGAAACAGTAAAAGGGAACATCAAGAGGTTCTTCATCATCAAAGGTGTTCAGGAGGCGAGAGAGAAGCGGGGAAAACTGTCCCAGCTCCAGGAAAGTATGCAGAACCTGCTCCTGCTGCAGACGATGGGGGTGGATGTCACGGAGGACCTCCAGGAGGTGAAGGGCCAGCAAGCCTTGCTCTTTGCTTCGGAGGCCTCCAAGGTAATCTTCCGGTCCAGGGTCCGCTCGGTGGAGCAGGACGAGATGTGCTCACGTTTCTTCTTCCAGAAGGTGCACAAAGAGAGCTCCATGCTCAGCAGCCTGAAGGAAGAAGATGGCTCGCTAACGTCATCTCAGGCTGACGTCATGAGGATCAGTAAATCCTTCTATGCCAGTCTGTATGACTCGAAGGAGAAAGTGAGGTCTGCAGATGCTGGAGATCAGAGCTGGAAATGTGTTGCTGGAAAAGCGCAGCAGGTCAGGCAGCATCCAGGGGATAGGAGAGTCGACATTTCGGGCATAAGCCCTCCTGAAGAAGGGCTTATGCCCGAAACATCGACTTTCCTATTCCCTGGATGCTGCCTGACCTGCCGTGTATGACTCGAAGCCGACCGGGTCAGGTCTGCTCTGGGGTCGGTGATTCACCCTGACCAAACCTGTGCTGTGCCGGGCAGGAAGATCGCTGAGAGTCTCGCACGCCTCAGGGATACGATCGCCTACGTGCAGGACAGAGGGTTGGACACCTGCCTGATCAATCTGGACCAGGAGAAAGCCTTTGACAGGATATCACACAGGTATATGAGAGATGTTCTCTCCAAAATGGGCTTTGGGGAGGGAATCTGCAATTGGATCAGACTGCTCTACACCAACATTGTCAGTGCAGTCTCAATCAACGGGTGGGAATCAGATAGGTTCCCAGTCAGATCTGGAGTCAGGCAGGGCTGTCCTCTCTCTCCTGCCTTGTTTGTGTGCTGCATAGAGCCATTTGCCGAATCCATCAGGAAGGATGCGAGCCTGAGAGGGGTGACTATTCCTGGCAGCGGGGGCCTGCAGGTTAAGGCCTCCCTGTACATGGATGACGTCGCCGTTTTCTGCTCGGATCCGCTGTCCGTGCACAGACTCATGTGCATCTGTGACCAGTTCGATCGGGCCTCAGGGGCCAAGGTAAACCGAAGCAAGAGCAAGGCCATGCTCTTCGGGAACTGGGCCGACCAATCCTCGATCCCCTTCACCGTCAGGACGGACCACCTGAAGGTGCTGGGAATTTGGTTCGGAGGGGCTGGGGCATGCGCCAAGTCTTGGGAGGAGCGTATCAGCAAAGTGAGGCAGAAACTGGGCAGATGGAAGCTACGGTCGCTCTCCATCGCGGGAAAAAACCTGGTCATCAGGTGTGAGGCACTGTCATTGCTGTTATACGTGGCACAGGTCTGGCCTATTCCCAGAACCTGTGCCGCTGCAGTCACCCGGGCCATCTTCCAGTTTATATGGAGGTCAAAGATGGAACGGGTCCGAAGGGACTCGCTGTTTTAAGATCTGGGCAACGGGGGAAAAAAATACACCCAATGCCACCCTCACCCTGATGGCCCCCTTTGTGTGTGGCTGCATCTAGCTGTGCGTGGATCCCCGGTACGCAAACACCAAGTGTCACTACGTACTGAGGTTCTACCTGTCCCCGGTGTTGCGAAGGATGGGCCTGGCCTCGCTGCCGCGGAACGCTCCGTGTAGTTGGACCGTTCCGTATCACCTGTCCTTCGTGGAGAAATTTATGAAGAAAAACACCTTTGACCACAAGTCCATTAGGAAGTGGTCAGCACGTAGTGTCCTTGAGACCCTTCGGGAAAAGGAGAGGGCGGATCCTATCGAGCGGTTCCCTGAGCAGACTGTCAAAGCCATTTGGCAGAATGCCTCATCGCCAGAACTTTCCAACAAGCACCAAGACATGGCTTGGCTGGTGGTGAGAAGGGCTCTGCCTGTGAGATCCTTTATGCACGCCCGGACTCTCAGCCGCACCGCACGCTGCCCTCGAAGCAGCTGTGGGAGGGACGAGACTGTCACACACCTCCTTCTGGAATGTGCCTATGCAGAGGAAGTCTGGAGAGGAATGCAGTGGTGTTTGTCGAGGTTCATCCCGAGCAGCGCCGTGACGCGGGACTCCGTGCTCTGCGGTCTGTTCCCCGGGACGCACACCGAGACGAACATCAACTGTGCCTGGAGGATCATCAACTCGGTGAAGGACGCTCTCTGGACGGTCCGAAACCTGCTGATCTTCCAGCTGAAGGAGTTGACCCCGACTGAGTGCTTCAGACTGGCACATTCCAAGGTCCAGAGACGTGCTGAAGCTTGGGGCAGCTGCCGCCAAGGCGCGGTGGGGAAAGACCACTGTGTAAAGTCTGTCTGCCTAACGAAGAACAGGGGGCCCATGCAGTCATTTGGGCTCTGCTGACGCCTCAGCTAATTATATGGGCATATGATTGATAAACGTACAGACCTGTATATATGAATGATTACTCTGTCTCTGTATACCAAGAAATGGAATGTCTACGGATGTATGGCATGACCAATTGTACAGATCATCAAAATATTTTATGAATAAAGTATACTTTTGAAATAAAAAAGACCTCCCTCATTTGGAATAAAGGCCAACGTTTCACTTGCCTTCCCCCTTCTGAATTTGTGATTCATGAATGAGTTGTCTCTTTCTGCAGGGAGGAGAAAGTGAGGTCTGCAGATGCTGGAGATCAGAGATGGAAATGTGTTGCTGGAAAAGCGCAGCAGGTCAGGCAGCATCCAGGGAACAGGAGAATCGACGTTTCGGGCATTAGCCCTTCTTCAGGAATGTCTCTTTCTGCAGTCTTCCTCCATGTCAGTAATATCCTGTTCCTCTATTCCTCCTTCTAAAGCACACAACCTCACAACTTCCCACATTGTATTCCATCTGCTGAGTATTTGCCCACTCTCTGAACCTGTCTGTACACTCTTTCTCTTACCCCAACCCTTCCTTGCCTTCCCAACCAGTTTTGTGTTGGCTGCTAAACTTGGTGTCACTATATCCACTTTCCATCTCCAAGGCTGGAGTATATATTGTAAATGAACGTCGGCCGAGCACTGATCCCTTTAACGTCTCACTGACTATGGGTGGCACCCGCAAAATTCTCCAAACAGGAGCTCCTGTCTTAGAGAAAGATCATCTCACCTCTCGCAGGGTGTTCCCACATTTCTAACAGGGTTTTTAATTGGTTCAGGACCCCTGTAAGGTACAGCCCATCGGCCTTTACTCAAACCTCAGTGCCTCTGAATAACTGGGCTGTTTGGTTTGAACTGGAATTTGTCACCAAACCTGTTGGGAACTGCCAGGCAACACACAGCTAGCTGGCTCATTCCAGATTCCAGTGACTGTCACCGAGATCACTGAACCCTGTCCTGTCACATCAGGCTGTGCTCGTTCTGCACTTTTCATAGTCACTTGAAAATCAGGAGCCCAGGTTCACTGATTCAACCTCCCTCTTTCTGCAGCTTTCACATCGACACTCAATCCTCAGAGTGAACTGCAGACCAGTCAGCCTGGCAAAGTGACACTCACTCAGCTCAGCACACGGTCCCCAGCAACACATTTAAACCCCCGGCTGACTCAAACACAGGGAATACACCAAACAGAGCTACAAGCAGATCAGCAGAACACACACTCACCCACACACTCACACACACACTCACTCACACTCACACTCACACACACTCACCCACACACTCACCCACACACTCACTCACACTCACACACACTCACCCACACACTCACACACACACTCACTCACACTCACACACTCACCCACACACTCACACACACACTCACTCACACTCACACTCACACACACTCACCCACACACTCACCCACACACTCACACACACTCACCCACACACTCACTCACACACTCACTCACACTCACACTCACATACTCACCCACACACTCACACATACACTCACTCACACTCACACACACTCACACAGACATACACACACACTCACGCACACACACTCACATACACACACTCTCACACACACTCTCTCACACTCAGACACATACACATATACACACACACTCACACAGTAACACAAATACACACACACTCACTCACACTCACACACACTCACACACACTCTCACACACACACTCACATACACACACTCACACACACAGACACACATTCACACAGACACAGACACACACACCCACACAGACACACACTCACGCAGACACATGCACACAGACACTGACACACACAGACATACACACACATGTGCACACCCATTCTCACACTGAGAAAAACATAGACACATACAGACAAGCACACACTCACTTACACACACACACTCTCACTTACACACACTCACACACCAATGGTAGGGCCATCATAGACTCTAAGAGATGGACATGCTCAGTCCTGTGGGGATGGTGACACCTGATTGTTGTGGAGGAGGTGTGAGAGTTGTTGCTGTGGCTTCCCTAGTGACGCAGTTCCTGGCTGAGTCACTGCCAACTCCCTGTGGGACTGGATTAACTACTGTGTCTGTCAGATTAACCCAAATTCCAAAGCACTCACTCTGAACCCAAACTGAGACTTTCCAGTGAGAGGTTAGCGATCTGTCACAGCTGATACAGGCTGAGGGGGGTGTGTTATCTGACAGTGTGAACCTGTGAAACTGAGCCAGGTAGTTTCGATGGTGAGTAGATGATCAGGTATGATCCTGTCAGCAATCTCCAGTTCCTCACAGTCAGACAGCACTGCGCCTCGGCTCAGCCTCCTCACTGCACCACTATCACATCTCAGACTGAGACCCTGGTCTCTTCCTGAGGATTGGACACAGGGAGCATGGTGTGGCCAAGGAGCTGCTGACCAACAGGAAACCAGAGAATAGGGGAACTCTGCAGCTTGCCAAAGGGGAGGAGAAGGAATGGGAACAAGGGTGTTCACTGATTGTCGAAACAATTTAAAGGCATCTGGATGGGTATATGACTAGGAAGGGCTTGGACCGGGTGCTGGCAGGTGGGACTAGATTGGGTTGGGATATCAGGTCGGCATGGACAGGTTGGACCGAAGGGTCTGTTTCCGTGCTGTACATCTCTACGACTCTGTGACCAATTAAGACACACGAATCTGGTGTGTGACACCTTCCCCGTGTCCCGGTCACTCTCTCCCCGTGTCCCTGTCACTCTCTCCCCGTGTCCCTGTCACTCTCTCCCCGTGTCCCGGTCACTCTCTCTCCCCATGTCCCGGTCACTCTCTCCCAGTGTCCCCGTCACTCTCTCCCCATGTCCCAAGTCACTCTCTCCCCAGGTCCCGGTCACTCTCTCCTCGTGTCCTGGTCACTCTCTCTCCGTGTCCCTGTCACACTCTCCCCATGTCCCAGTCACTCTCTCCCCGTGTCCCGGACACTCTCTCTCCCCATGTCTCGGTCACTCTCTCCACATGTCCCGGTCACTCTCTCCCCGTGTCCCTGTCACTCTCTCCCCGTGTCCCGGTCACTCTCTCTCCCCATGTCCCGGTCACTCTCTCTCCCCATGTCCCGGTCAATCTCTCCCTGTGTCCCTGTCATTCTCTCCCCGTGTCCCTGTCACTCTCTCCCCAGGTCCCTGTCACTCTCTCTCCCCCTGTCCCGGTCACTCTCTCCCCGTGTCCCGGTCACTCTCTCCCCATGTTCCTGTCACTCTCTCCCCATGTCCCGGTCACTCTCTCCCCGTGTCCCAGTCACTTTCTCCCCATGTTCCGGTCACTCTATCCCCGTGTCCCGGTCATTCTCTCCCCATGTCCCTGTCACTCTCTCTCCCCCTGTCCCGGTCATTCTCTCCCCGTGTCCCTGTCACACTCTCTCCCCATGTCCCTGTCACTCTATCCCCGTGTCCCTGTCACTCTCTCCCCATGTCCCTGTCACTCTCTCCCCGTGTCCCTGTCACTCTCTCCCCGTGTCCCGGTCACTCTCTCTCCCTTTGTCCCTGTCACTCTCTCTCCCCATGTCCCGGTCACTCTCTCCCCCCATGTCCCGGTCACTAACACCCCGTGTTCCGGTCACTCTAATTCCCCGTGTCGCAGTCACTCTCTCCCCGTGTCCCGGTCACTCCCTCTCCCTGTGTCCCGGTCACTCCCTCTCCCCATGTCCCGGTCACTCTCTCCCCGTGTCCTGGTCACTCTCTCCCCATGTCCTGGTCACTCTCTCGCCGTGTCCCGGTCACTCTCTCTCCCAGTGTCCCGGTCACTATCTCTCCCCATGTCCCGGTCACTCCCTCTCCCCATGTCCCGGTCACTATCTCTCCCCATGTCCCGGTCACTCCCTCTCCCCATGTCCCGGTCACTCTCTCCCCGTGTCCTGGTCACTCTCTCGCCGTGTCCCGGTCACTCTCTCTCCCAGTGTACCGGTCACTCTCTCTCCCAGTGTCCCGGTCACTCTCTCTCCCAGTGTCCCGGTCACTATCTCTCCCCATGTCCCGGTCACTCTCTCTCCCAGTGTCCCGGTCACTCTCTCTCCCCATGTCCCGGTCACTCTCTCCCCAAGTCCCGGTTACTCCCTCCCAGTGTCCTGGTCACTCTCTCTCCCCATGTCCCGGTCACTCTCTCCCCATGTCCCGGTCACTCTCTCCCCGTGTCCCTGTCACTCTCTCCCCGTGTCCCGGTCACTCTCTCTCCCTTTGTCCCTGTCACTCTCTCTCCCCATGTCCCGGTCACTCTCTCCCCCCATGTCCCGGTCACTAACACCCCGTGTTCCGGTCACTCTAATTCCCCGTGTCGCAGTCACTCTCTCCCCGTGTCCCGGTCACTCCCTCTCCCTGTGTCCCGGTCACTCCCTCTCCCCATGTCCCGGTCACTCTCTCCCCGTGTCCTGGTCACTCTCTCCCCATGTCCTGGTCACTCTTTCGCCGTGTCCCGGTCACTCTCTCTCCCAGTGTCCCGGTCACTATCTCTCCCCATGTCCCGGTCACTCCCTCTCCCTATGTCCCGGTCACTATCTCTCCCCATGTCCCGGTCACTCCCTCTCCCCATGTCCCGGTCACTCTCTCCCCGTGTCCTGGTCACTCTCTCGCCGTGTCCCGGTCACTCTCTCTCCCAGTGTACCGGTCACTCTCTCTCCCAGTGTCCCGGTCACTATCTCTCCCCATGTCCCGGTCACTCCCTCTCCCCATGTCCCGGTCACTATCTCTCCCCATGTCCCGGTCACTCTCTCTCCCCATGTCCCGGTCAATCTCTCCCTGTGTCCCTGTCATTCTCTCCCCGTGTCCCTGTCACTCTCTCCCCAGGTCCCTGTCACTCTCTCTCCCCCTGTCCCGGTCACTCTCTCCCCGTGTCCCGGTCACTCTCTCCCCATGTTCCTGTCACTCTCTCCCCATGTCCCGGTCACTCTCTCCCCGTGTCCCAGTCACTTTCTCCCCATGTTCCGGTCACTCTATCCCCGTGTCCCGGTCATTCTCTCCCCATGTCCCTGTCACTCTCTCTCCCCCTGTCCCGGTCATTCTCTCCCCGTGTCCCTGTCACACTCTCTCCCCATGTCCCTGTCACTCTCTCCCCGTGTCCCTGTCACTCTCTCCCCATGTCCCTGTCACTCTCTCCCCGTGTCCCTGTCACTCTCTCCCCGTGTCCCGGTCACTCTCTCTCCCTTTGTCCCTGTCACTCTCTCTCCCCATGTCCCGGTCACTCTCTCCCCCCATGTCCCGGTCACTAACACCCCGTGTTCCGGTCACTCTAATTCCCCGTGTCGCAGTCACTCTCTCCCCGTGTCCCGGTCACTCCCTCTCCCTGTGTCCCGGTCACTCCCTCTCCCCATGTCCCGGTCACTCTCTCCCCGTGTCCTGGTCACTCTCTCCCCATGTCCTGGTCACTCTCTCGCCGTGTCCCGGTCACTCTCTCTCCCAGTGTCCCGGTCACTATCTCTCCCCATGTCCCGGTCACTCCCTCTCCCCATGTCCCGGTCACTATCTCTCCCCATGTCCCGGTCACTCCCTCTCCCCATGTCCCGGTCACTCTCTCCCCGTGTCCTGGTCACTCTCTCGCCGTGTCCCGGTCACTCTCTCTCCCAGTGTACCGGTCACTCTCTCTCCCAGTGTCCCGGTCACTCTCTCTCCCAGTGTCCCGGTCACTATCTCTCCCCATGTCCCGGTCACTCTCTCTCCCAGTGTCCCGGTCACTCTCTCTCCCCATGTCCCGGTCACTCTCTCCCCAAGTCCCGGTTACTCCCTCCCAGTGTCCTGGTCACTCTCTCTCCCCATGTCCCGGTCACTCTCTCCCCATGTCCCGGTCACTCTCTCCCCATGTCCCGGTCACTCCCTCCCAGTTTCCTGGTCACTCTCACCCCGTGTCCCGGTCACTCTCTCCCCAAGTCCCGGTCACTCCCTCCCAGTGTCCTGGTCACTCTCTCTCCCCATGTCCCGGTCACTCTCTCCCCATGTCCCGGTCACTCTCTCCCCATGTCCCGGTCACTCCCTCCCAGTTTCCTGGTCACTCTCACCCCGTGTCCCGGTCACTCTCTCCCCAAGTCCCGGTCACTCCCTCCCCGTGTCCCGGTCACTCTCTCCCCAAGTCCCGGTCACTCTCTCCCCGTGTCCTGGTCACTCTCTCCCCGTGTCCCGGTCACTCTCTCTCCCAGTGTACCGGTCACTCTCTCTCCCCATGTCCCGGTCACTCTCTCCCCATGTCCTGGTCACTCTCTCCCCATGTCCCGGTCACTCTCTCCCTGTGTCCCGGTCACTCTCTCCCCAAGTCCCGGTCACTCCCTCCCAGTGTCCTGGTCACTCTCTCTCCCCATGTCCCGGTCACTCTCTCCCCATGTCCCGGTCACTCTCTCCCCATGTCCCGGTCACTCCCTCCCAGTTTCCTGGTCACTCTCTCCCCATGTACCGGTCACTCTCTCCCCATGTCCCGGTCACTCTCTCGCCAAGTCCCGGTCACTCACTCCCAGTGTCCTGGTCACTCTCTCTCCCCATGTCCCGGTCACTCTCTCCTCGTGTCCTGGTCACTCTCTCCCTGTATCCCGGTCACTCCCTCTCCCCGTGTCCCGGTCACTCTCTCCCCAAGTCCCGGTCACTCTCTCCCCGTGTCCTGGTCACTCTCTCCCCGTGTCCCGGTCACTCTCTCTCCCAGTGTACAGGTCACTCTCTCTCCACATGTCCCGGTCACTCTCTCTCCCCATGTCCCGGTCACTCTCTCCTCGTGTCCTGGTCACTCTCTTCCCGTGTCCCGGTCACTCTCTTCCCGTGTCCCGGTCACTCTCTCCCCAAGTCCCGGTCACTCCCTCCCAGTGTCCTGGTCACTCTCTCCCCGTGTCCCGGTCACTCTCTCTCGCTGTGTCCCGGTCACTCTCTCCCCGTGTCCCGGTCACTCTCTCCCTGTGTCCCGGTCACTCTCTCTCCCCATGTCCCGGTCACTCTCTCCCCATATCCTGGTCACTCTCTCACCCCGTGTCCCGGTCACTCTCTCCCCAAGTCCCGGTCACTCCCTCCCAGTGTCCTGGTTGCTCTCTCCCAATGTCCCGGTCACTCACTCTCTCCGTGTCCCGGTCACTGTCTCCCCGTGTCCCAGTCACTCTCTCCCCATGTCCCGGTCACTCTCTCTCCGTGTCCCGGTCACACTCTCCCCGTGTCGCAGTCACTCTCTCCCCGTGTCCCTGTCACTCCCTCTCCGTGTCCCGGTCACACTCTCTCCCCGTGTCCCGGTCACTCTCTCTCCCCATGTCCCGGTCACTCTCTCCCCGTGTCCCTGTCACTCTCTCTCCCCGTGTCCCTGTCACTCTCTCTCCCCGTGTCCCGGTCACTCTCTCTCCCCATGTCCCGGTCACTCTCTCCCCATGTCCCGGTCACTCTCTCTCCCAGTGTCCTGGTCACTCTCTCTCCCCGTGTCCCGGTCGCTCTCTCTCCCCATGTCCCGGTCACTCTCTGCCCTGTCCCGGTCACTCTCTCACCCCGTGTCCTGGTCACTCTCTCCCCAAGTCCCGGTTACTCCCTCCCAGTGTCCTGGTCACTCTCTCTCCCCATGTCCCAGTCACTCTCTCCCCGTGTCCCGGTCACTCTCTCCCCATGTCCCGGTCACTCCCTCCCAGTTTCCTGGTCACTCTCTCCCCGTGTCCCGATCACACTCTCCCCAAGTCCCGGTCACTCCCTCCCAGTGTCCTGGCCACTCTCTCTCCCCACGTCCCGGTCACTCTCCCCCCAAGTCCCGGTCACTCCCTCCCAGTGTCCCGGTCACTCTCTACCCATGTCCTGGTCACTCTCTCTCTCTGTGTCCCGGTCACTCTCTCTCCCGTGTTCGGTCACTCTCTCTCCCCATGTCCCTGTCACTCTCTCCCCGTGTCCCTGTCACTCTCTCCCCGTGTCCCGGTCACTCCTTCCCTGTGGGTCAGACTGTTTGCCTGAGTGTCGTCCCTGGGTCTGATCCTGGTGATGATTTGCGCTCTGGAGGGGGTTTTCTCCCTCAGTCGGGGGTGGGGGGGGTAGCGTTGTGTTTTCCTGGTCTGCTTCCCTGGTCCTTACTCGGAATCTCCAGATCCTGCAGGAATTCTCTGTCTCGCAGTCGTGCCACCCCATGGAGGGGGTGTGGCGCCATTGAATCGATGGAGCTGGAGCCCAGGAAGACAGAGGGAGAGGAGGCGGGATGGTGAACAAAGAGCTGAGGGATAGCAGGCAGACGAAAGGCTGAATCCGTGATAATAACCAGTCACAGTCAGTGTAGAGGGGGAGCTGTCCTGAAAGCAGCCTACCGACTGTGATCATGTTCTGAGGTGTATGTGGGGCTGGGTGACTGTATTAAAGGTAACCCTAACAGGACTGGGGTGAGGCTGGGGGTAGGGGTAAAAACCACAGAAAAGCCGCGTCAGGTCCTTAAATTACTGAACTCGATATTGAGTGCGGAGGGCTGCAGGGTCCCCGAGTGGAAGGTGAGGTGCTGTTCTTCCAGCTTGTGCTGAGCTTCACTGGAGCACTGCAGCCAGCCTGAGACAGAGATGTTGGCCGGGGAACTGGGTGGGGGGGTTACAGTGACAGGGAACTGGAAGCTCAGGGTCTGTTTTGTGGGCAGAACGCAGATGTTCTGTGAAGGGGTCACCCAGTCTACACTTTGCTCCCCCCAGTGTAGGGGAGACCACATTGTGAGCAGCGAGTGCAGTCGACTAGATTGTGGGAAGGGCAGGGAAAGTGTTGCTTCACCTGGACGGTGTGTTTGGGCCCTTGGATCCCGAGGAGGGAGGAGGGACATGGGCAGGTGGGACACCTTCGGGGGGTGCAGGGGAAGGTGCCTGGGGATGTGGGGGGTGTTGGGAGTGGACCAGGGTGTCCCGGAAGGAACGGTCCCTGTGGAAGGCAGATAAGGGAGGGGAGGGGGATATGTGTCTGGTGGAGGCATCTCACTGGAGGTGGTGGATATGGATTTCCTGGTGTATCCCGGTGGGAGGTGGTGGATATGGATTTCCTGGTGTATCCCGGTGGGAGGTGGTGGATATGGATTTCCTGGTGTATCCCGGTGGGAGGTGGTGGATATGGATTTCCTGGTGTATCCCGGTGGGAGGTGGTGGATATGGATTTCCTGGTGTATCCCGGTGGGAGGTGGTGGATATGGATTTCCTGGTGTATCCCGATGGGAGGTGGTGGATATGGATTTCCTGCATTTTCAGCTGCTTTGCTGAGTGCTTCAATCTTTAATGAAATGAAAACAGAAATTGCTGGAGAAACCCAGCAGGTCAGGCAGTTCCTGCGGAGAGAAAGCAGAGTTAATGTTTCAGGTCCAGTGACCGCCCCTTCAGATTGGTTTTGGATTTGCAGCATCCGGAGTTGCTGGTGTTTTGGTGCAGGATTGGTGGATGTTTCCATGGAGAGTTCGGATGCTGATTATCCAAGTGTGGGAGCATCAAAGGAACCCGATCTCATCAAGCAGGTACATGGGAACACCACCCCCTGCACGTTCCCCTCCAACCCACTCCCCATCCCAACTTGGAAATATATCACCACTGGGTCAGAATCCTGGAATTCCCTCCCTAAGGGCATTGTGGGTCAACCCACAGCACATGGACTGCAGCGGGTCAAGAAGGCAACTCACCCCCACCTTCTCAAGGGGCAACTAGGGATGGGCAATAAATACTGGGTCCAGCCAGTGACACCCAGTTCCCTGAACACTCCAGAGTCTGTCATTTAAGAAAAAAAACCAAAAGAATGCTGTAAATCAGAAACAAAAATAGAAATTGCTGGAAAAGCTCAGCAGATCTGGCAGGGGCTGTGGAGAGAAATCAGAGTTAATGTTTCGGGTACAGTGACCCTCTGAACCAGTCACGTAAGAAGTTAATATGAACCTGTACAAAAAGTAATCGATATTGACCTGGGAATTATTCTCCGTCCTGTCCTGAGCATTAATATTTATCGAGTTGGATAAAATATTACATTTACTGACAAGGAACTCTCCAGCAATCTGTCCCAGGCACAGCCAAAGCAGAACGAGAGACAGTGCTGGCTGAGTGTGGTAACCATCAGCGGCCTCTCCTTACTGACCCGGTCACAAACCCTGCATTGTGTGGTGACCGCAGGGAGACGGTCGGGCAGTCCCGCTTTGTGATTAGATAGTGCCTTGGAAACATAACAGTGATCACAAGGTGCTCCCCTCTCTCTCACTGCTCTTTCCCTCCCTCTCCCTTTCTCTTTTGCTTCCTTCCTCATTCTCTCCATCCCACTCCTTCTGCTCCTCTCCCTCTCTCCTTCCCTCCCCCCCCCCTCCCCCTCTCTCTCAATATCTCCCTCTCCACCCCCCCACCCCCACCCCTCTCGGTGTATCTCTCCCTCTCGCTGCTACATTCCCCGGTGTGTTGGGCACTCTGGTCCTGGACTGATGCAGAGGCCTGATGCTGATGGACAGCGCTGTGAGGCCAGTCTGAGGTGGATATCCTCCCAGTCTGAGGTGGGACATGTGGGTCCTCCCAGCGTGTGGTGGGACATGTGGAGTTTGACAGGAACCACAACATCAGCTTTACCTCCAGCAGCTCAGACTCTGACCGTGATGTGTGTGTGTGTAGGTGTGTGTGTATGTGTGTGTGTGCCTGTGTGTGTGTGAGTGTGTCTGTGCGTTGTGTGTGTGTGTAGGTGTGTGTGTGTGTGTGTGTGTGTGTGCGTGTCTGTGTGTGTGTGTCTGTGTGTATGTGTGTGTGTGTGTGCGTGTGTGTGTGTGTCTGTGTGTGTATATGTGTGTATGTCTGCGTGTCTGTGTGTGTCTCTGTGTCTGTATATGTGTGCGTGTGTGTCTCTGTGTGTATGCGCGTGCGTATGTGCGTGTGTGTGTCTGTGTGTATGCATGTGTGTGTGTCTGTGTGTGTGTGTCTGTGTGTCTGTGTGTGTCTGTGTATGTGTGTATGTCTGTGTGTGTGTATGTGTGTGTATATGTGTGTATGTCTGCGTGTCTGTGTGTGTGTGTATGTGTGTGTATATGTGTGTGTGTATGTGTGTGTGTCTGTGTGTGTGTGTGTGTATGTGTCTGTGTGTGTAGTGTGTGTGTGTCTGTGTGTGTGTGTGTGTATGTGTGTGTATATGTGTGTGTGTATGTGTCTGTGTGTGTGTAGTGTCTGTGTGTGTCTGTGTGTGTGTGTCTGTGTGTGTGTGTGTGTGTGTGTGTGTATATGTGTGTGTGTATGTGTCTGTGTGTGTGTAGTGTCTGTGTGTGTGTGTGTGAATGTGTGTGTCTGTGTGTGTGAATGTGTGTGTCTGTGTGTGTGTGTGTGTGTGTGGTCAGTGAGAGAGAGTGACAGTGTGTGACTCCCCCACTACTACCCAGCTCACTCAGGAGTCACATTCAGTCAGGTCTCTCCCTGCACCTTCCTGAGGCCAATTTCTCCGAGCTCCAGAATCCATCATCCCAATAAAATTCCTCTTTACACCGTTCCCACAGCGCGCTGTCCCATTCTCCATCTGAGTGAGTGAGTGAGTGTCAGGCCCCCCACACACACTGTCATTACCGCCTGGTCCCAGGTTGATCCTCACTGCAGTGTGCTCCCTGCTCACACTGAGCTCAGAGCCTGGACTGCTGGCACTGGCTGTCTGATGTGTAACCTGTGGATGTGTCTGAGCTCAGCACTGGGAGCACCGTGAGCCCGATCCCCAGCTGCCAGTGTACTCTCTCAGTAACATTCCCAAGGACCAGCCAGATACTCTCTCCAGCAGAATCAGGCTGCTCCCAATCTCAACAAAACCACTCCTTCCTCAATCTCTTTGTCAAAAAGAATCAGCTTCTTCCATTTCCACAAAGTCATCTAACAGCAGGCCCTGTTTCCCTGGAAATCCCTGGGATTGGCATCTTTCAGAATAATTTCTGAAACATCCTACATTTTGTAACTCCTGATCAGATTTGTGTGGGGTCTCCAAACCCAGCAGCAAATGAGGCTGAAATCCCAGGTTCTGCTCACTCACATCAAATGTTACTGTTTTCAGAACTTCCCCACTGGATGGGAAAGATTTCCTGGCACCGTTGTGATGGAGAGCAAGACACCTCCCCTCTGTGTTTTGGAGAATATCTCTCCCTCAACTCACATCAGGAGAATTGGATTTTCCAGTCACTATCACACTCCAGTTTGTGGGATCTTGCAGTGCCCATCTGGGCAGATGTATGTCCCGAGACATGTATGTCCTGCTTTGACACGTATGTCCTGAGATTGTGGGCTGTCCCGTCCCCTTTTGGAAAGCTGTAAGGCTTAATTCCTGAAGAAGGGCTCCTGCCTGAAACATCGATTTTCCTGCTCCTCGGATGCTGCCTGACCTGCTGTGCTTTTCCAGCACCACTCTCTAATCTAGACTCTGATCTCCAGCATCTGCAGTCCTCAGTTTTGTCTATTAGATGGATCGGGTTCATTAACAGGGTGATCACCTCCAACATGAACATTGCCCTGATGAGGCCTTGGGGGAGCTGAGTGTGAGTTGTGGAGGGACAGGGTGAGTGTTTGGTTTGGGTTTTGATGATCTGTGCTGGATGGTTGGGAGGTGGGGGAGAGACATTCTCCAGATATCTCCTCCCTAGTTGTAAATCTGGGATTGTGTATGACTGGCCGGGACAGTGTGGAGCACTCCTCTGTCTCACATGAACAAATACTTGCCAGGGCTGTGTCTCCAATGTTTACTCTTCATCACAGAAAAGGAATGCTCTGTTTATTTAAACCTCTCAGCTTCCAGCCGAACCTCCAGCTCTGTCTTCCATTGGAATTCATCATGGCCTCTCTCCCTCTAAGCTCACTGACCTCGTCTTCTCCCAGTCTGACTAGTTTTGTTGACAATTCATGGAAATTCCCAGGACATTTCAAACCTTCACTCATCACCTTTGACCCCTCCAGCAGCTCATCTCCTCAGCAGCTGCTAAGGATCTCCTGGAAACCTCTGTGCTCTGTGCCCAGGACATTCTCATTCCCCCCCTCCGCCGCCCCCCCCCCAATTGCCACTGACCTACATCAGCTCCCGCTTTACAAAAGCCTCAATTCTAAAACTCAGCATCCTCCTGTTGGCCTTAGTCCACCCTCTCTCTGTAATCTCCTGCAGCCCTCTGACTCTCGATCTCTCTGAAATCCCTGCACACCATTCCCATTGCCCCGATTGGAATTCGCTGCACCATTGGTGGCTCTGACGCTGGGCCTGTCTCTCTCTAAAGCTCTCCAACTCTCTACCTCACTCCCCTCGGTTCAGAACTTGCTCCTGCTGAGGCATTTGACTCAATTCTGATGATCACTTATTCAGCTTTCGTTATGTTTGTTCACCTATCCCTGTTATCTCTCTCTTTCTCTGGGCTCTATCTCCACTGATCCACCCACCTCTCACCTCCCCTCTCCTCACTTTAGAACCAGCATTAATATCGCTCTTTCTGATGAACAGTTACTGAGCTCAAAACGTTAACTCCGCTTTCTCTGCCCAGATGCTGTCAGACCTGCTGAGTTTCTCCAACAGTTTCGGTTTTTGTTTCAGTGGGTCTCCTCCTGTTGCTATGTTCCTATGTTTCCATTAAAACTAGCTCAGGCCACAATCCCTCAAGAATCTCACTGCAGACATGGCCCAATGAACCTGACATGGCACGGTGGCACAGTGGTTAGCACTGCTGCCTCACAGCACCAGAGACCCGGGTTCAATTCCCGCCTCAGGCGACTGTCTGTGTGGAGTTTGCACATTCTCCCCGTGTCTGCGTGGGTTTCCTCCGGGTGCTCCGGTTTCCTCCCACAGTCCAAAGATGTGCAGTTCAGGGTGAATTGGTCATGTTAAATTGTCCATAGTGTTAGGTGCATTAGTCAGAGGGAAATGGGTCTGGGTGAGTTACTCTTCGGAGGGTCGGTGGGGATTGGTTGGGCTGAAGGGCCTGTTTCCACACTGTAGGGACTCTAACCTAAACCTCCCAGCAGGAGATTGGGATAGACTGTTTTAGACTGGTGTGTCGGGTCAACCCTCACCTTGTCCTCAGTGATGGAGTGTCCAAAACCTCCAGCCATTGAGTGACTGGACAGAATGACCCTGTTAACCGGGACATCACCAGCCAACTCCACCTACAAATGGTTCTGCTAACTGACATGGTTATCTTACTCAGCTAACAATCAACACATGTGGACTATGACACCAGACTGATCCATGTTCAGATCTCACCCTGTGAGGTTTTCAGAAATCACTCAAAGTGGCCATGAAGCTGTTGGCTTGTCATTAAAACCCACTTGATGGACGAATGTTCTTTTGGGAAAGCAATCAGTCATCTTTATATGGCCTGGTGTATGTATGAGTGTAGACCCACAGCAATGTGAGAAAGACAATGTGGTTTGTGAGAGTTCTTTGAAAATGTAACAAACAATGTGGATAATGCGATTCTGTAGATGTTGTATATCTAGACTTCCAGAGGGCATTGGGTAAGGTGCTACACAAAAGGCCAGTACACAGGGTACGATCAGATGGGATAAGGTGTAATTCATCACCTTGGACAGAGGATAGGCTAACCAACAGAAAGCAGACCGTCAGGCTAATGGGTCTTTTTCTGGGGTTGGGGTATTTACCATTTGTATTAATGGCTTGGATATGGAAGCCAAATTTTCAAATAACACTAAAATAGGCAGAAAGTACATGGCAATACAGAAATAGGAAATGAACAAATGGATATGGAGAGGTTGGGTGAATGGACCAAAGTTTGGCAAATGGAGCTCAAAATGGATAAGTGTGAGATTATCATTTTTGGTGGAAGGAATAGAAAGATAATTCATTATCAAAGTGCAGACAAAGCTCACAGTGTTTTGAGCCAAAGGGATCTGGGTGTCCATCTGCATATATCGAAGAAAATTAATACGCAGGTACAACAGATAATACGGAAGGCAATCGGAATTCTGACATTTATTGCGAAAGGAATCGAGTATAAAAGTCGGGAAATGTTGCTGCTGCTGTACAAGGCGTTGGTGAGACCGTGCCTGGTGGGTTGTGCACAGTTTTGGTTCCCTTCCTTGAGGGATGTGGTTGTTTTAGTGACCGTTCAGAGAAGGTTCACTGGCTTGATTCCAGAGATGAGGGGTTTGTGTTATGTGAGAGACTGAGTAGCTTTACTCTCTGGAGTTTTGAAGAACAGAAAGAGATGTAACTGAGGGATATAAAATGCTGAAGGTGAATGACAAAGTAGACGTAGAGCGGATGTTTCCCATGTGAGGCAATTAGAATGGGAGGTCATTGCTTTAGGATGAGGGCGAACAGATTTAAAACAGAGATCAGGAGAAATGACTTCTCCCAAAGGGGCATAAATCTGTGGAAATCACTTCCCCTGACTGCAGGTGAATGCTGGAACATTGAGTACATTTAACGATGAGGTAGACAGGATTTTAATTATAGACGGGTTGAAGGATTATGCAGTGAGCAAGAAAGTGGAGTTGAGGCCGAGATGAGATCAGCTGGAGGGGCTGAATGGCCTCCTGCTGCTCCTTGCTCTTCCAGTGTTATACTGAACTGCCTCTGAGGAGGCTACATCGGGTCAGACCCCCTCCTGTGCGGGGCATGGAGAGGGTGGATAATAACTGCCAAACGTTTCAGTGATGCTCCCTCTCTCAAGGGTGAATAAACAAAAATGCCCACTGCGATTGGCCAGTTGTAATCTCCCCTCTCAATGTTGGACCTTTCCTCATTGGGTCACATTGACAACTTTGTGTGGATGGAGGTATGAGGAGGGGGCGGAGAGGGGGAGAGATAGACGGAGACAGAGAGGGAGAGGGAGAGGGAGAGGGAGAGGGGGAGAGAGGGAAAGGGAGAGGGAAAGAGAGAGGGAGAGGGAGAGGGAGAGGGAGAGGGGGAGGGAGAGAAGGAGGGAGAGGGAGAGGGAGAGGGAGAGGGAGAGAGAGGGAGAGGGAGTGGGAGAGGGAGAGGGAGTGGGAGAGGGAGAGGGAGAGGGAGAGAAGGAGGGAGAGGGAGTGGGAGAGGGAGAGGGGGAGGGAGAGAGAGGGAGAGGGAGTGGGAGAGGGGGAGGGAGAGGGAGAGGGAGAGGGAGAGGGAGAGGGAGTGGGAGAGGGAGAGGGGGAGGGAGAGGGGGAGGGAGAGAGAGGGAGAGGGAGTGGGAGAGGGGGAGGGAGAGGGAAAGACAGAGGGAGTGGGAGAGGGAGAGGGAAAGAGAGAGGGAGAGGGAGAGGGAGTGGGAGAGGGAGTGGGAGAGGGAGAGGGAAAGAGAGAGGGAGAGGGAGTGGGAGAGGGAGAGGGGGAGGGAGAGGGAAAGACAGAGGGAGTGGGAGAGGGAGAGGGAAAGAGAGAGGGAGAGGGAGAAGGAGTGGGAGAGGGAGAGGGAGTGGGAGAGGGGGAGGGAGAGGGAGTGGGAGAGGGAGAGGGAGAGGGAGTGGGAGAGGGGGAGGGAGAGGGAGTGGGAGAGGGAGAGGGAGAGGGAGAGGGAGAGGGAGGGGGAGTGGGAGAGGGAGAGGGAGAGGGAAAGAGAGAGGGAGTGGGAGTGGGAGTGGGAGTGGGAGAGGGAGAGGGAAAGAGAGAGGGAATGGGAGTGGGAGTGAGAGTGGGAGAGGGAGAGGGAAAGAGAGAGGGAATGGGAGTGAGAGTGGGAGAGGGAGAGGGAGAGGGAGTGGAAAAGAGAGAGGGAGGGAGAGGGAGTGGGAAAAAGAGGGAGAGGGAGAGGGAGTGGGAGTGGGAGTGGGAGAGGGAAAGAGAGAGAGAGTGGGAGAGAGAGTGGGAGTGGGAGAGGGAGAGGGAGTGGGAGAGGGAGAGGGAAAGAGAGAGAAAGTGGGAGAGGGAGTGGGAGTGGGAGAGGGAGAGGGAGTGGGAGTGGGAGAGGGAGAGGGAGTGGGAGAGGGAGAGGGAGAGGGAAAGAGAGAGAGAGTGGGAGAGGGAGTGGGAGTGGGAGAGGGAGAGGGAGAGGGAGTGGGAGAGGGAGCGGGAGTGGGAGAGGGAGTGGGAGAGGGAGAGGGAAAGAGAGAGAAAGTGGGAGAGGGAGTGGGAGTGGGAGAGGGAGAGGGAGGGGAGTGGGAGAGGGAGAGGGAGTGGGAGAGGGAGAGGGAGAGGGAAAGAGAGAGAGAGTGGGAGAGGGAGTGGGAGTGGGAGAGGGAGAGGGAGAGGGAGTGGGAGAGGGAGCGGGAGTGGGAGAGGGAGAGGGAGTGGGAGAGGGAGAGGGAGCTCACTGGCTGCTGAACACACTGGCTATTTCCAGAAGCCATTGCATTATTCTAATCAGCAGCGGGTTACACGTTACACGTTTGGTGTAATTCAAATTATTGCACTTTAAAAACAGACACTGCTTACACAGCTGGTGCTGGCGTGTTAATGGAGCCCAACATGAAATGAAGTGATGGAGGGTTTGTGCAGCTGAGTGGAGGACAGGCAGAGGTGTACAGGATACACAGCTCATGGAGAGACACCAGGAACTGTGTGGGTAAAGAGTGGGAGCTGCTTATGGGGCTGGTCCTGGGTGAGGGTCTGAGCAGCTGCTACTATCCCCCCACAGACCAGCAACATCTCAGTCCTTCGGGGTGTACGGGTAAACCTCTCAGAGTCACTGATAGAGACAGGAACTGCTGGATTAACATTTCTGATCCACATCAACACAATCCTATCAATTATTAAACAATAACTCTGAAGAAAAAGATGTTGGACTAAAATGTCAATAAAAGGATGAAGACAAATCACTCACTTTGGCAATCCCTACACATAAGGCACTCTGTTCCTGGTACGTTTCCTCTAATACAGGATCAAATAACTACTGCTGATGGTAACCATCCTTTAGTAGGAACAAGACGAGAATAGCTGCTTATTGGTCTGGGTAATTCACTGGCCTCATAGCCCACAGACATGTCCTGGGAGTGTTTGATGGGGGACAGTGTAGAGGGAGCTTTACTCTGTAGCTAACCCCGTGATGTCCCTGTCCTGGGAGTGTTTGATGGGGACAGTGTAGAGGGAGTTTTACTCTGTATCTAACCCCGTGCTGTCCCTGTCCTGGGAGTGTTTGATGGGGGACAGTGTAGAGGGAGCTTTACTCTGTTTCTAACCCCGTGCTGTTCCTGCCCTGGGAGTATTTGATGGGGACAGTGTAGAGGGAGTTTTACTCTGTATCTAACCCCGTGCTGTTCCTGCCCTGGGAGTGTTTGATGGGGGACAGTGTAGAGGGAGTTTTACTCTGTATCTAACCCCATGCTGTTCCTGCCCTGGGAGTATTTGATGGGGGACAGTGTAGAGGGAGTTTTACTCTGTATCTAACCCCGTGCTGTTCCTGCCCTGGGAGTGTTTGATGGGGGACAGTGTAGAGGGAGTTTTACTCTGTTTCTAACCCCGTGCTGTTCCTGCCCTGGGAGTGTTTGATGGGGGACAGTGTAGAGGGAGTTTTACTCTGTTTCTAACCCCGTGCTGTTCCTGCCCTGGGAGTGTTTGAATGGGGACAGTGTAGAGGGAGTTTTATTCTGTTTCTAACCCCGTGCTGTTCCTGCCCTGGGAGTGTTTGATGGGGGACAGTGTAGAGGTTGTTTTACTCTGTTTCTAACCCCGTGCTGTTCCTGTCCCTGGGACTGTTTGATGGGGGACAGTGTAGAGGGAGTTTTGCTCTGTATCTAACCCCGTGCTGTTCCTGCCCTGGGAGTGTTTGATGGGGGACAGTGTAGAGGGAGTTTTAACCTGTATCTAACCTCGTGCTGTTCCTGCCCTGGGAGTGTTTGATGGGGGACAGTGTAGAGGGAGTTTTACTCTGTTTCTAACCCCGTGCTGTTCCTGTCCCTGGGACTGTTTGATGGGGGACAGTGTAGAGGGAGTTTTACTCTGTATCTAACCCCGTGCTGTTCCTGCCCTGGGAGTGTTTGATGGGGGACAGTGTAGAGGGAGTTTTAACCTGTATCTAACCCCGTGCTGTTCCTGCCCTGGGAGTGTTTGATGGGGGACAGTGTAGAGGGAGTTTTACTCTGTTTCTAACCCCGTGCTGTTCCTGCCCTGGGAGTGTTTGATGGGGGACAGTGTAGAGGGAGTTTTACTCTGTTTCTAACCCCGTGCTGTTCCTGCCCTGGGACTGTTTGATGGCACATCTTCAAGATGCACTCAAGAAATTCACGAACGATCCTCAGACAGCATCTTCCAAACCTATGAGCACTTCCATCGAGAAGGATAAGGGCAGCAGATACATGGGAACACCACCCCCTGCAAGATCCCCTCCACACCCCATCCTGACTTGGAAATATATCGCCGTTCCTTCAGTGTCACTGGGTCAAAATCCTGGAATTCCCTCCCTAAGGGCATTGTGGGTCTACCCACAGCACATGGACTGCAGCGGTTCAAGAAGGCAGCTCACCCCCTCCTTCTCAAGGGGCAACTAGGGACGGGGAATAAATGCTGGACCCAGCCAGTGACGCCCACATCCCAAGAGTGAATTTTAAAATATGATCAATAAATAATTAATTCTCAAATGTGTGGTTTTTGTTGCAATCTTGCCTCAGGTCTAATTCCTGGGCACTTATACAATCGTGGTTAAAACTGGACGAAAACCCAGAGGCTGCTGGAGGTTGGAAATTAAACCACAATAACAATTCATTTCGCAAAAAATAAATAAGAAAGGATTGTGTTTGTTTCAAATCTCTCAAAACAAATACATCATAAAAATCAACACAAATATTTTATCTTTGATTTTAACCAATTTCCCCAAACAATCTCTACAACTGGTTTGAAAAATCACATGTCTGTTTCCCGGCTATTTCCCGGCTGTTTCTGGGCTGTTTCTCGGCTGTTTCCCGGGTGTTTCCGGGCTGTTTCCCGGCTATTTCCCGGCTGTTTCCCGGCTGGTTGGTGGAGGAATGCTGCAGCCTCTGAGAGAACCTGATAACCTCCAAAGATTCAAACAGAATGGGAAGCAGGTGGGACAGCAGCTGAGCTGAGCGATTGAAGAGGTAACCTCAATCATAACGTTCCAGCCATGCCCCGAAGGAGACAAAGCTTAGTCCCACAATCTCAGCGACGGGACAGCTCCAAAAACCTGAAAGAACTGGGACTGCTGGAAATCAGAAACTGAAATTGCTGGAACAGCTCAGAAGGTCTGGCAGCATCTGTGGGGAGAAATCAGAGTTAACGTTTCAGGTCCAGTGACCCTTCCTCAGAACTAGAAGGTAGCTGGGAGAAATGGCTCATCACAACATCTCAGAGCACAGGGCAAACAATATCTTAACAGTCAGAGAGTCATAGAGATGTACAGCACAGAAACAGACCCTTCGGTCAAACCCGTCCATGCCGACCAGATATCCCAACCCAATCTAGTTCCACCTGCCAGCACCCAGCCCACATCCCTCCAATCCCTTCCTATTCATATACCCATCCAAATGCCTCTTAAATGTTGCAATTATACCAGCCTCCACCACAATCTCTGGCACCTCATTCCATACACGTACCACCCTCTGTGCGAAAAAGTTGCCCCTTAGGTCCCTCTTGTATCTTTCCCCTCTCACCCTAAACCTATGCCCTCTAGTTCTGGACTCGCCGACCCCAGGGAAAAGACTTTGCCTATTTATCCTATCTATGCCCCTCATAATTTTGTAAACCTCTATAAGGTCACCCCTCAACCTCCGACGCTCCAGGGAAAACAACCCCAGCCTGTTCAGCCTCTCCCTGTAGCTCAGATCCTCCAACCCTGGCAATATCCTTGTAAATCTTTTCTGAACCCTTTCAAGTTTCACAACATCTTTCCGATAGGAAGGAGACCAGGATTGAGTGTAGTATTCCAAAAGTGGCCTAACCAATGCAAGCTGACTTCCCGTCTGCTATATTCAATGCTCTGACCAAGAAAGGCAAGCATACCAAACACCTTCAAATCATCGGTTCTCCCGCTTCTAAGACCATCAGGCACTGATAATGTTTAAAACAAATCTAATTTCACCAAATCCATTTCTCTGAAAATGAGACCAATTGCAGAGCCAAGTGCACCTGACAAACTCCCTTCACAATACATACTGTGGACTTGTAGACAATTTATAAATTAAAAGCACACACCTCAAACAATTGGAGAGTATACTTCCTTAGGCTGAATTCAGTTGTCTAGATACATTGCAGAATGGTATGACTAAGTGTAACATGAACAGACTGAGGAAAGCATTGTGTAATATCCAGTGTGGGCTGTCAGCCAATGGAAACTGGATAATAAATGAACAAGCTGGGTGGGGGAAGCTGGGAAAGAGCAGCTCTCTGCTGGGATTACCTGGTTCCCAAGGTACACAGAGACTGGACTGCAACAACAGAGGGCCCCACCCCTCAGCCCTCCAGGGAAGTTGCTCATTTCATTTCTCAGTTTCAGACACTTCAGCATTTTCCCACGGTTCGCACACCCCAACTCATATCGTTACCATAGGAGACCACCTTGTGGCTGGACTAACCCTCAGGGGCTGGTACAAGCTGCTCTCTATTGTTTTTAAACAGAAAGTAAAGCTCCCTCTATGCTGTACCTGTCCTGGGAGCCTTCAACAGGGACACAGTTGTGGAAGCTTTAGTTACTGCTGGAAAGTATTGTGGGAGCTTGACTCTTTCTTGATCTGTGAGACGTGCCTGTGCTTGGGGAGTGCTCTGCCTCCTCAACAATGAACTGAAATGAATCTCTGGGTGTGGCTGATCCGGTGCTGATGTGGAGGGTGTATGGTTGGTTGGTAAGCTGTGAGCACAGCCTCTGTCCCACTATCTCTATGTAACTCCAGGCCCTCTCGGGGTCACTCCCACATGTCTGATGTCAGCCACCAGCAGCCGCTAATTCCCCAGGAACATCCACTTTCAGAGTGTCTGCCAGTGGAGACACAGGAGGCTGTAACATGGGGAACCCAGCCGAGTGCCTACACCCTCCCCACCCCAGTCAGAGCTGCCTTGCAGGATGTCTCTGGGTCCGCACCAATCCGTGCTCCAGCTTCTACTGGTAGCCACCTTTACAAGGAAAGCTACAGACTACCTCAGTAACAACATGAATACTTAGAATTCAGCGTTTATACAACTTCCAACAATTTACTGTCTAAAATACTGCCCCCATTTGCAATAAGGGACAATCTAACCAATGCCCCTTATGTTCAATGGTCATACCATCACTGAATCCCCCACTGTCAACTTCCTGGGGATCACCATTGACCAGAAGCTCAGCTGGACTCACCAGATACACATAGCGGCTGCAAGAGCAGCCAGAGACGAGGGATACCACCGTGAATAACTCCCCTCCTGACTCCCCAAAGCCTGTCCAGTCTGTCCAAGCACAAGTCAGGAGGGCGAGGGAATACTCCCCACTTGCCCCTGGATGGGGGCAGCTCCAACAACACTCAAGAAGCTCAACACCATCCAGGACAAAGCAGCCTCTTGATTGTAACTAAAGTGGAACATGAACAGACTGAGGAAAGCATTGTGTAATATCCAGTGTGGGCTGTCAGCCAATGGAAACTGGATAATAAATGAACAAGCTGGGTGGGGGAAGCTGGGAAAGAGCAGCTCTCTGCTGGGATTACCTGGTTCCCAAGGTACACAGAGACTGAACTGCAACAACAGAGGGACCCACTCCTCAGCCCTCCAGGGAAGTTGCTCATTTCATTTCTCAGTTTCAGACACTTCAGCATTTTCCCACGGTTCGCACACCCCAACTCATATCGTTACCATAGGAGACCACCTTGTGGATCATCCCTTGGGGCAATGTAGAGGCAGCTTTACTCTGTATCTAACCCCATACTGTGCCTGTCCTGGCAGTGTTTTGATGAGAACGGTGTCAAGAAAGTTTACTTTAGAATGAAAATTCCAACTTTTTACTTACAGTTTAAAAGAATAAAGATATTTTTATTTTCATTTAAATGAGCAGAGGGAGCTTTACTCTGTATGTAACCCCGTGCTGTCCCTGTCCCGGGTAGTGTTTGATGCAGACAGTGTAGAGGGAGCTTTATTCTGTATCTAACCCCGTGCTGTCCCTGTCCCGGGGAGTGTTTGATGGGGACAGTGTAGAGAAAGCTTTACTCTGTATCTAACCCTGTGCTGTCCCTGTCCCGGGGAGTGTTTGATGGGGACAGTGTAGAGGGAGCTTTGCTCTGTATCTAACCCCGTGCTGTCCCTGTCCTGGGAATGTTTAATGGGGGACAGTGTAGAGAGAGCTTTACTCTGTATCTAACTCCGTGCTGTTCCTGTCCTGGGAGTATTTGATGGGGGGACAATGTAGAGGGAGCTTTACTCTGTATCTAACCCCGTACTGTCCCTGTCCTGGGAGTATTTGATGGGGGGACAATGTAGAGGGAGCTTTACTCTGTATCTAACCCCGTGCTGTCCCTGCCCTGGGAGTGTTTGATGGGGGACAGTGTAGAGGGAGCTTTACTCTGTATCTAACCCCGTGCTGTCCCTGTCCTGGGGAGTGTTTGATGGGGGACACTGTAGAGGAAGCTGTACTCTGTATCTAACCCTATGTTTATCATCTTTTGTGCCCATCTTAATGCCATCTGCAAACGTAGCGACCATGCCTTCACTCTTGTCGTCAGCCATTGATATAAACTGGAAAAGGTAGTGGTCCAGCCCAGAGCCCTGTGGGGCTTCACGAGACACAGCCCTCTGACCAACAAATCACCCATGTATACATACTCCGGGGTTTCTGCCAGTCAGCCCATCCTCGAACTACACTCATGTGTAACTCCTGGACCAAGAGCGATTGCTTTCTCAAAGAAACAAATCTCTCCAAGTGACAACACGGTTGAAGACAGCAACAAAAAAAAACAAATATTGGGATTTCTGGCCCATGGAGGATTTAAAAGGATAGAAAGTTGCGATGGAGTGAGAATGTTCACTCGTGTGGGGCAGAGCCCGAGCAGATGCCATTGAATAATGAGAGGCATCAAAACATTCGACAGGGAATTCCACTCCTCCGGTCACTGGTGCAAATGTCGAGCTCAGAGTGAGGGGAGTAGTACAGATAGAGTCAGACAGTGATGGAGAGAACGAGGTAGTGATGGAGAGAGTGTGATAGTGACGGGTAGAGTGAGATCGTGATGGATAGCATGAGATAGTGATAGATAGAGTGCAGTAGTGATGGATAGAGTGAGAAAGTGATGGATAGAGTGAGATAATGATGGATAGAGTGAGATATTGATGGATAGAGTGAGATAATGATGGATAGAGTGAGATATTGATGGAGAAAGTGCAGTAGTGATGGAAAGAGTGAGATAGTAATGGATAGAGTGCAGCAGTGATGAATTGAGTGAAATAATGATGGAGAGAGTGCAGTAGTGTTGGATAGAGCAAGATAGTGATGGATAGAGTGAGATAGTGATGGATAGAGCGAGATAGCGATGGATAGAGTGCAGTAGTGATGGATAGAGTGAGAAAGTGATGGATAGAGTGAGATAGTCATGGGGAGAGTGCAGCAGTGATGGATAGAGTGTGATGGCGATGGATAGAGTGAGGTAGTGATGGATCGAGCGAGATAGAAATTGATAGAGTGCAACAGTGATGGATAGAGTGTGATGGCGATAGATAGAATGAGATAGTGATGGATGGAGCCAGAAAGTGATGGATAGAGTGAGATAGTGATGGACAGAGTGAGATAGCAATGGATAGAGTGAGATAATAATGGATGGAGTGCAGTAGCGATGGATAGAGTGAGATAGTAATGTATAGAGCAAGATAGTGATGGATAGAACGAGATAGTGATGGAGAGAGCGAGATAGCGATGGATAGAGTGAAATAGTGATGGATAGAGTGCAGTAGAGATGATGCCTACCTTGAAGAAGTTCTCCTCCTCTCTCTACAAGAATCTCAGTGTGTCTCTCTCTCACTGCAACGCCCAGGTCATCTCCTCTGCCCTGAAGTCCCATCACCTTCATCCCGCCTCCATCCACCTAGTGTACTCTTGGCTACCTTCTTCCCACTCCCACCATCTTCTATTTATCTCTCCACCCCAGAGGCTCCCTGCCTTCATTCCTGATGAAGGGCTTTTGCCCGAAATGTCGATTTTTCTGCTCCTCGAATGCTGCCTGACCTGCTGTGTTTTTCCAGCACCACTCTAATCTAGAATCTGATATCCAGCATCTGCAGTCCTCACTGTTGCCTTGCAGTAGAGATGGTTAGAGGTTGATAATGATGGATAGAGTGCAGCAGTAATGAATTGAATGAGATAATGATGGAGAGAGTGCAGTAGTGTTGGATAGAGTGAGATAGTGATAGGTAGAGTTTGGTTGTGATGGATAGAATGAGATGTTATGGATAGAGTGAGATAATGATACATAGAGTGAGATATTGATCAATAGAGTACAGTAGTGATGGGTAGAGTGAGATAGTGATGGATAGAATGAGATAATGATGGATCGAGTGAGATAATGATGTATAGAGTGATGGAGAAAGTGCAGTAGTGATGGAAAGAGTGTAGTAGTGATGGATAGAGTGAGATAGTGATAGATAGAGTGCAGTAGTGATGGATAGAATGAGATAATAATGGATAGAGTGCAGGAGCAATGGACAGAGTGCGATAGTGATGGATAGAGTGAGATAGTGATGGATAGAGTGAGATAGTGATGGATAGAGTGAGATAGTGATAGGTAGAGTTCAGTAGTGATGGATAGAGTGATATAGCCATGGTGATGATGCAGTTGTGATGGATAGAGTGAGATGTGATGGATAGAGTGAGATACTGATGCATAGAGTGAGATATTGATCAATAGAGTACAGTAGTGATGGGTAGAGTGAGATAGTGATGGACAGAGTGTGATAATGATAGATAGGGTGCGATTGTGAGGAAGATAGTGAGATAGTGATGGATAGAGTGAGATGTTGATGGAGAGAGTGTAGTAATGATGGATAGAGTGAGATAGTTATGGATCGAGTGAGATAGTGATGGATGGAGCCAGAAAGTGATGGATAGAGTGAGATACTGATGGATAGAGTGAGATAGTGATGGATAGAGTGAGATATTGATGGAGAGAGTGTAATTGTGATGGATAGAGTGAGATAGTGATGGGTAGAGTGCAACAGTGATGAGTAGAGTGAGATACTGATGGATGGAGTGAGATAGTGATGGATGGAGCCAGAAAGTGATGGATAGAGTGAGATACAGATGGATACAGTGAGATAGTGATGCATAGAGTGCAGTTTGATGGATAGAGTGAGATAGTCATGGGGAGGGTGCAGTTGTGATGGACAGAGTGAGAGAGAGATGGATAGAGTGCTGTAGTGATGGAGAGAGTGAGAGAGTGATGGGTCAAGTGCAGTAGTGATGGATAGAGCAAAATAGTGATGGATAGAGTGAGATAATGATGGATAGAGTGCAGTTGTGATGGATAGAATGAGATAGTGATGGATAGAGTGAGATAATGATGGATAGAGTGCAGTTGTGATGGATAGAGTGACACAGTGATGGGTAAAGTGCAGTAATAATGGATAGAGCGAGATAGTGATGGATAGAGTGAGATAGTGATGGATGGAGTGAGATAGTGATGGGTAGAGTGAGATAGTTATGGATCGATCGAGATAGTGATGGATAGAGTGAGACAGTGATGATAGAGTGAAATAGCACTGGATAGTGTGCAACGGAGATGGATAGAGTGAGATAATGATGGATAGAGTGCAATAGTGATGGACAGAGTGTGATGGCGATGGATACAGTGAAATAGTGATGGATAGAGTGAGATAGTGATGGGTAGACTGCAGTAGTGATGGATAGAGTGCAATAGTGATGGATAGAGTGAGATAGCCATGGGGAGAGTGCTGGAGTGATGGATGGAGTGCAGTAATGATGGATAGCGTGAGATAGCCATGGGGAGAGTGCAGGAGTGATGGATGAAGTGCAGTAGTGAAAGTTAGAGTGTGACAGTGATGGATCGAGTGAGATAATGATGGAGAGAAAGCAGTAATGTCTGTATAGAGTGAGATAGTGATGAAAGGAGTGAGATAGTGATGGACAGAGTGTGATGGCAATGGATAGAGTGAGATAGTGATGGATAGAGTGAGATAGTGATGAATAGAGTGCAGTTGTGATGGATAGAGTGCAGTAGTGAAGGTTAGAGTGAGATAGTGATGGATTGAGTGAGATAATGATGGAGAGAGAGCAGTAGTGTTTGTATAGAGTGAGATAGTGATGAAAAGAGTGAGATAGTGATGGACAGAGTGTGATGGCAATGGATAGAGTGAGATAGTGATGGATAGAGTGAGGTAGTGATGGATAGAGTGCAGTAGTGAAGGTTAGAGTGTGACAGTAATGGATTGAGTGAGATAACAATGGATAGAGTGCAGTAGAGATGGATAGACAGTGATAGTGATGGATAGAGGGCAGTAGTGATGGATAGACCGCGATAGTGATGGATAGAGTCAGAAAGTGATGGATAGAGTGAGGTACTGATGGTTAGAGAGCGATAATGATGGATAGAGTGAGATAATGATGGATAGAGTGAGATAATGATGGATAAAGTGAGATATTGATCGAGAGAGTACAGTAGTGATTAATAGAGTGAGATAGTGATGGATAGAGTGCAGTAGAAATGGATAGCGTGAGACAGTGATGGATAGAGTGAGATATTGATGGAGAGAGTGCAGTAGTGATGGATAGAGTGTAGTAGTGATGGATAGAGTGAGATAACAATGGATAGAGTGCAGTAAAGATGGATAGACAGTGATAGTGATGGATAGAGGGCAGTAGTGATGGATAGACCGCGATAGTGATGGATAGAGTCAGATACTGATGGACAGAATGTGATGGCAATGGATAGAGTGAAATAGTGATGGATAGAGTGAGATAGTGATGGGTAGAGTGCAGTAGTGATGGATAGAGTGAGATAGTTATAGATCGAGCGAGATAGTGATGGATAGAGTGAGGTAGTGATGGATAGAATGCAGTAGTGAAGGTTAGAGTGTGACAGTAATGGATTGAGTGAGATAATGATGGATAGAGTGCAGTAGTGCTTGTATAGAGCGAGATAGTGATGAAAAGAGTGAGACAGTGATGAATAGAGTGTGATGGCGATGGATAGAGTGAGATAGTGATGGATGGAGCCAGAAAGTGATGGATAGAGTGAGGTACTGATGGTTAGAGAGCGATAATGATGGATAGAGTCAGAAATGATGGATAGAGTGAGATATTGATCGAGAGAGTACAGTAGTGATTAATAGAGTGATATAGTGATGGATAGAGTGCAGTAGAAATGGATAGCGTGAGACAGTGATGGATAGAGTGAGATATTGATGGAGAGAGTGCAGTAGTGATGGATAGAGTGTAGTAGTGATGGATAGAGTGAGATAGTGATAGATAGAGTGCAGTAGTGATGCATAGAGTGATATAGCCATGGGCAGAGTGCAGTTGTGATGGATAGAGTGAGATAATGATGGATAGAGTGAGATAATGATGCATAGAGTGAGATATTGATCAATAGAGTACAGTAGTGATGGGTAGAGTGAGATAGTGATGGATAGAGTGAGATTGTGAGGGAGATAGTGAGATAGTGATGGATAGACTGAGATATTGATGGAAAGAGTATAGTAGTGATGGATAGAGCAAGATAGCGATGGATAGAGTGAGATAGTGATGGGTAGAGTGAGATAGTTATGGATCGAGCGAGATAATGATGGATAGAGTGAGGTAGTGATGGATAGAGCGAGATAGTGATGGATAGAGTGAGATAGTTATAGATCGAGCGAGATAATGATGGATAGAGTGAGATAGTGATGGATAGAGTGAGATAGTGATGGATAGAGTGAGGTAGTGATGGATAGAGTGCAGTAGTGAAGGTTAGAGTGTGACAGTGAGGGATTGAGTGAGATAACAATGTGAGAGAGTGTTTGCATAGAGCGAGACAGTGATGGATAGAGTGAGATAACAATGGATAGAGTGCAGGAGAGATGGATACACAGTGATAGTGATGGATAGAGGGCAGTAGTGATGGATAGAGTGAGATAGTGATGTACAGAGGTTGATGGTGGTGGATAGAGTGAAATAGTGATGGATAGAGTGAGATAGTGATGGGTAGAGTGAGATAACAATGGATAGAGTGAGATAGTGATGGACAGAGTGTGATGGCGATGGATAGAGTGAAATAGTGATGGATAGAGTGTGATGGCGATGGATAGAGTGAAATAGTGATGGATAGAGTGAGATAGTGATGGGTAGAGTGCAGTAGTGAAGAATAGAGTGAGATAGTCATAGATCAAGCGAGATAGTGATGGATAGAGCGAGATAATGATGGATAGAGTGAGATAGTGATGGATAGAGTGAAGTAGTGATGGATAGAGTGCAGTAGTGAAGGTTAGAGTGTGACAGTGAGGGATAACAATGTGAGAGAGTGTTTGCATAGAGCGAGATAGTGATGGATAGAGTGAGATAACAATGGATAGAGGGCAGTAGTGATGGATAGACCGCGATAGTGATGGATAGAGTGAGATACTGATGGACAGAGGTTGATGGTGGTGGATAGAGTGAGATAGTGATGGATAGAGTGAAATAGTGATGGATAGAGTGAGATAGTGATGGATAGAGTGAGGTAGTGATGGATAGAGTGCAGTAGTGAAGGTTAGAGTGTGACAGTAATGGATTGAGTGAGATAATGATGGATAGAGTGCAGTGGTGTTTGTATAGAGTGAGATAGTGATGAAAAGAGTGAGATAGTGATGGACAGAGTGTGATGGCGATGGATAGAGTGAGATAGTGATGGATGGAGCCAGAAAGTGATGGATAGAGTGAGATACCGATGGATAGAATGAGATAATGATTGATAGAGTGAGATATTGATCGATAAGAGTACATGAGTGACGGTTAGAATGAGATAGTGATGGATAGAGTGCAGTAGAAATGGATAGAGTGAGATAGTCATGGGGAGAATGCAGTTGTGATGGATAGAGTGAGATAGTAATGGATAAAGAGTGCAGTTGTGATGGATGGAGTGAGATAGTGATGGATAGAGTGAGATAATAATGGATAGAGTGCAGCAGTGATGAATTGAGTGAGATAATGATGGAGAGAGTGCAGAAGTGTTGGATAGAGTGAGATAATAATGGATAGAGTGCAGTAGAGATGGATAGAGTGTAATAGTAATGGATAGAGTGCAGTAGTGATGGATAGAATGAGATAGCCATGGGGAGAGTGCAGTTGTGATGGATAGAGTGAGATGCGATGGATAGATTGAGATAAGGATGGATAGAGGGAGATACTGATTGATAGTGTAGAGTCGTGATGGGTAGAGTGAGATAGTGATGGATAGAGTGAGGGAGTGATGGATAGAGTGAGATAGTGATGGATAGAGTGAGGGAGTGATGGATAGAGTGAGATCGTGATGGATAGAGTGAGATAGTGATGGATAGAGCGAGATAGAGATGGATATAGTGAGATAGTGATGGGTAGAGTGAGATAGTGATGGATAGAGTGAGATAGTGATGGATAGAGTGAGATAGTGATGGGTAGAGTGAGATAGTGATGGATAGAGTGAGGGAGTGATGGATAGAGTGAGATCGTGATGGATAGAGTGAGATAGTGATGGATATAGTGAGATAGTGATGGATATAGTGAGATAGTGATGGGTAGAGTGAGATAATGATGGATATAGTGAGATAGTGATGGATAGAGTGAGGGAGTGATGGATAGAGTGAGATAGTGATGGATAGAGTGAGGGAGTGATGGATAGAGTGAGATAGTGATGGATAGAGTGAGGGAGTGATGGATAGAGTGAGATCATGATGGATAGAGTGAGATAGTGATGGATAGTGCGCAGTAGTGATAGATAGAGTGAGATAGTGATGGATAGATAGAGATAGTGATGGATATAGTGAGATAGTGATGGGTAGAGTGAAATAGTGATGGATAGAGTGAGATAGTGATGGATAGAGTGAGATAGTGATGGATATAGTGAGATAGTGATGGGTAGAGTGAGATAGTGATGGATAGAGTGAGATCGTGATGGATAGAGTGAGATAGTGATGGATATAGTGAGATAGTGATGGGTAGAGTGAGATAGTGATGGATAGTGTGAGATCGTGATGGATAGAGTGAAATAGTGATGGATAGAGTGAGATAGTGATGGATATAGTGAGATAGTGATGGGTAGAGTGAGATAGTGATGGATAGAGTGAGATAGTAATGGATAGTGTGAGATCGTGATGGATAGAGTGAGATAGTGATGGGTAGAGTGAGATAGTGATGGATAGAGTGAGATCGTGATGGATAGAGTGAGATAGTGATGGATATAGTGAGATAGTGATGGGTAGAGTGAGATAGTGATGGATAGAGTGAGAAAGTGATGGATAGAGCGAGATAGTGATGGATAGAGTGAGATAGTGATGGATAGAGCGAGATAGTGATGGATAGAGTGAGAAAGTGATGGATAGAGCGAGATAGTGATGGATAGAGTGAGATAGTGATGGATAGAGCGAGATAGTGATGGATAGAGTGAGATAGTCATGGGGAGAGTGAGATAGTGATGGATAGAGTGAGATCGTGATGGATAGAGTGAGATAGTGATGGATATAGTGAGATAGTGATGGATCGAGTGAGATAGTGATGGATAGAGCGAGATAGTGATGGATAGAGTGAGATAGTGATGGATAGAGCGAGATAGTGATGGATAGAGTGAGATAATGATGGATAGGGTGCAGTAGTGATGGATAGAGTGAGATAGTGATGGACAGAGTGAAATTGTGACGGATAGAGTGAAATAGTGATGGATAGAGTGAGATAGTGATGGATATGGTGCAGTCGAGATGAATAGAGTGAGATAGTAATGGAAAAGCGAGATAGTGATGGATAGAGTGCAGTGGTGATGAACAGAGTGTGATGGAGATGGATAGAGTGAGATAGTGATGGAGAGAGTGAGATAGTGATGGACAGAGTGAAATAGTGACGGATAGAGTGATATAGTGATGGATATAGTAAAATAGTGATGAATAGATTGAGATAGTGATGGATAGAGTGAGATAGTGATGGATAGAGTGAGATAATGATGGATATAGTAAAATAGTGATGAATAGATTGAGATAGTGATGGATAGAGTGAGATAGTGATGGATAGAGTGAGATAGTGATGGATAGAGTGAGATAATGATGGATAGAGTGAGATAATGATGGATAGAGTGCAGTAGTGATGGATAGAGTGAGATAGTGATGGATAGAGTGAGATAGTGATGGATAGAGTGAGATAATGATGGATAGAGTGCAGTAGTGATGGATAGAGTGAGATAGTGACGGATAGAGTGAGATAGTGATGGACAGAGTGAGATAATGATGGATATAGTAAAATAGTGATGAATAGAGTGAGATAGTGATGGATAGAGTGAGATAGTGATGGATAGAGTGAGATAATGATGGATAGTGTGAGATAATGATGGATAGAGTGCAGTAGTGATGGATAGAGTGAGATAGTGATGGATAGAGTGCGTTAGTGATGGATAGAGTGCAGTAGTGATGGATAGAGTGAGATAATGACGGATAGGGTGCAGTAGTGATGAATAGATTGAGATAGTGATGTATTGAGTGAGATAGTGATGGATAGAGCGAGATAGTGATGAATAGAGTGAGATAGTGATGGATAGAGCGAGATAGTGATGGATAGAGTGAGATAATGATGGATAGGGTGCAGTAGTGATGAATAGATTGAGATAGTGATGTATTGAGTGAGATAGTGATGGACAGAATGAGATAATGATGTATCGAGTGCAGCAGTTCCTATCTTCCTGGTGGTGGAAATTGAATAAAGATTCGTGCACTTTGTGTCTCTCACTGTGTCTCACACCTGCACGCACACACCATGGCTGCTGGGTGAAAAAATAAACACTACAGCGGTTAGGCGGTAGTATGGGGGTTAATTTTTTTAAAAAAAGGAAAAAAAGAAAAAATTAAACAGGAGTCTCACACAGCAAAAAGAAAACAGGAGCGTAGCATTGCCTTTTGTGAAGGGCACTACTTGTCACTGGCCACTCGGGTGTTTTCCCTTTTGAGAGTTGGATCAGTGTGAGTGAGTGAGTGAGTGTGTGCATAAAATAGAGTGCAGCATTGATGGATAGAGTGAGATAATGATGGATAGAGTGATATAATTATGGATAGAGTGCAGTAGTGATGGATAAAGTGAGATAGTCATGGGGAGAGTGCAGTAGAGATGGATGGAGTGCAGTAGTGAAGGTTAGAGTGTGACAGTGATGGATCGAGTGAGATAATGATGGAGAGAGAGCAGTAGTGTTTGTATAGAGTGAGATAGTGATGGGCAGAGTGTGATGGCGATGGATAGAGTGAGATAGTGATGGATCGAGTGAGATAATGATGGAGAGAGAGCAGTCGTGTTTGTATAGAGTGAGATAGTGATTAAAAGAGTGAGATAGTGATGGACAGAGTGTGATGGCGATGGATAGAGTGAGATAGTGATGGATAGAGGGCAGTAATGATTGAAAGAGTGAGATAATGATGGATAGAGTGAGATAGTGATGGATAGAAGGCAGTAGTGATGGATAGAGTGAAATAATGATGGATAGAGTGCAGTAGTGATGGATAGAGTGAGATAATGACGGATAGGGTGCAGTAGTGATGAATAGAATGAGATAGTGATGGATGGAGCCAGAAAGTGATGGATAGAGCGAGATACTGATGGATAGAGTGCAGTAGCGATGGATAGAATGAGATAGTAATGGATAGAGCAAGATTGTGAGGGATAGAACGAGATAGTGATGGATAGAGTGAGATAATGATGGATAGAGTGCAGTAGTGATGGATACAGTGAGATAGTGATAGATAGAGTGAGATAATGATGGATAGAGTGCAGTAGCGATGGATAGACCATGATAGTGTGGTACAGTGGCTCAGTGGTTAGCACTGCTCCCTCACAGCGCCAGGGACCCGGGTTTATGGATAAACGGTACACTAACAGCAGGAACAGTCCCTTTCTGTGCTGCTGCTGCTGACATGTAACAAGCGTGTGAATTGGCTGTTTGTGTGTGGGAGGTTTCAACTAAACTCACCACAGAAATTCACATTTTACACATTCGAATGTCTGCCCTATCAACTTTCGATGGTACTTTCTGTGCCTACCATGGTGACCATGGGTAACGGGGAATCAGGGTTCGATTCCGGAGAGGGAGCCTGAGAAACGGCTACCACATCCAAGGAAGGCAGCAGGCGCGCAAATTACCCACTCCCGACTCGGGGAGTTAGTGACGAAAAATAATAAAAGGAGGATGCTCCCTCCAATTCTATTTTGATTTAGTCCCTACCCTCTCCTTCACTGTTTTGATCACACAGCATTGCCCTTTGATGTGAAGGGCAGTGTTTGTCACTGGCCACCCGGGTGTTTTCCTATCTTCCTAAAAAAAGAAAAAAAAATAGACCATGATAGTGATGGATAGAGTGCAGTAGCGATGGATAGAAGGCAGTAGTGATGGATAGAGTGAAATAATGATGGATAGAGTGCAGGAGCGATGGACAGAGTGCGATAGTGATGGGTAGAGTGAGATAGTAATGGACAGAGTGAGATAGTGATGAGAAGAATACGATAGTGATGGATAGAGTGAGATAGTAACGGATAGAGTGCAGTAGAGATGGATAGACCATGATAGCGATGGATAGAGTGCAGTAGTGATGGATACAGTGAGATAGTGATGGACAGAGTGCGATAGTGATCGCTAGAGTGAGATTGTGATGGATAGAGATAGATAGTGATGGGTAGAGCAAGCTAGTGAGGGAGATAGTGAGATAGTGATTGATAGAGTGAGATATTGATGGTGAGAGTGCAGTAGTGATGGCTAGAGTGAGATAGTGCTGGATTAAGCCAGAAGGTGTTGGTTAGAGCGAGATAGTGATAGACCGAGTGAGATAGTGATGGATAGAGTGAAATAATGATGAATCGAGTGAGATAGTGATGGATAGAGCATAATAGTGATGGATAGAGTGTGATAGTGATGGATAGAGTGTGATAGTGATGGATAGAGTGAGATAACGATGGATAGTGTGCAGTAGTAATGGATAGTGTGAGATAGAGATGGAGAGAGTGCAATAGTGATGGATAGTGTGGAGTAGTGATGGAAGGAGAGAGATAGTGATGCAGGGAATGACATAGTGATGGATAGAGTGAGATATTTATAAATAAAGTCAGACAGTAATGGATAGAGTGCGACAGTTTTAGAGAGACAGATAGTGATGGATAGAGTGAGATAGCGATGGGTAGAGATAGATATTGATGGGTAGAGCAAGATAGTGAGGGAGATAGTGAGATAGTGATGCATAGAGTGAGACAGTGATCGACCGAATGAGATAGTCATGGATGTAGCCAGAAGGTGATGGATAGAGTGAGATAGTGATGGACCGATTGAGATAGTGATGGATAGAGCGAAATAATGATGGATAGAGTGAGATAGTGATGGACCGTGTGAGATAGTATCGGATAGAGTGCTGTAGTGATGGATAGAGTGCAGTAGTGATTAATAGACCGTGATAGTGATGGATAGAGTGAGATAGTAATGGATAGAGTGCAGTAGTGATGGATAGAGTGCAGGAGCGATGGACAGAGTGCGATAGTGATGGGCAGAGTGAGATAGTGATGGATAGAGTGGGGTAATGATGGATAGTGTGCAGTAGTAATGGATAGTGTGAGATAAAGATGGAGAGAGTGCAATAGTGATGGATAGAGTGCAGTAGTGATGGAAGGAGAGAGATAGTGATGCAGGGAATGACATAGTGATGGATAGAGTGAGATATTCATAAATAAAGTCAGACAGTAATGGATAGAGTGCGACAGTTTTAGAGAGACAGATAGTGATGGATAGAGTGAGATAGCGATGGGTAGAGATAGATAGTGATGGGTAGAGCAAGATAGTGAGGGAGAAGGTGAGATAGTGATGGATAGATGAAATAGTGATGGGTAGAGATAGATAGTGATGGGTAGAGCAAGATAGTAAGGGAGATAGCGAGATAGTGATGGACCGCGTGAGATAGTATTGGATAGAGTGCAGTAGTGATGGATAAAGTGAGATAGTTATGGGGAGAGTGCAGTTGAGATGGATAGAGTGCAGTAGTGATTAATAGACCGCAATAGTGATGGATAGTGAGATAGTAATGGATAGAGTGCAGTAGTGATGGATAGAGTGCAGGAGCGATGGACAGAGTGCGACATTGATGGGTAGAGTGAGATAGTGATGGATAGAGCATGATAGTGATGGATAGAGTGAGATAATGATGGATAGTGTGCAGCAGTAATGGATAGTGTGAGATAGAGATGGTGAGGGTGCAATAGTGATGGATAGAGTGCAGTAGTGATGGAGGGAGTGAGATGGTGATGGAGGGAATGAGATAGTGATGGACAGAGTGAGATATTTATAAATAAACTCAGACAGTAATGGATAGAGTGCGACAGTTTTAGAGAGACAGATAATAATGGATAGAGTGAGGTAGCAATGGGTAGAGTGAGATAGAGATGGGTAGAGATAGATAGTGATGGGTATAGCAAGATAGTGAGGGAGATAGTGAGATACTGATGGATAGAGTGAGACAGTGATTGACCGAGTGAAATCGTGATGGATGCAGCCAGAAGGTGATGGATAGAGTGAAATAATGATGGATAGAGTGAGATAATGATGGATAGAGTGCAGTAGTGAAGGTTAGAGTGAGATAGTCATGGGGAGAGTGCAGTAGAGATGGATAGAGTGCAGTAATGATGGAAAGAGTGCGGTAGTGATGGATAGACCACGATAGTGATGAATAGAGTGAGATAGTAATGGATAGAGTGCAGTAGTAATGGATAGAGTGCAGGAGCAATGGACAGAGTGCGATAGTGATTGGTAGAGTGAGATAGTGATGGATAGAGTGCAGTAGTAATGGATAGAGTGCAGGAGCAATGGACAGAGTGCGATAGTGATTGGTAGAGTGAGATAGTGATGGATAGAGTGTGATAGTGATGGATAGAGTGAGATAATGATGGATAGTCTGCAGTAGTAATGGATAGTGTGAGATAGAGATGGTGAGGGTGCAATAGTGATGGATAGAGTGCAGTAGTGATGGAGGGAGTGAGATGGTGATGCAGGGAATGAGATGGTGATGGACAGAGTGAGATATTTATAAATAAAGTCAGATAGTAATGGATAGAGTGTGACCATTTTAGAGAGACAGATAGTGATGGATAGAGTGAGATAGTGATGGGTAGAGATAGATAGTGATGGGTAGAGCAAGATAGTGAGGGAGATAGTGAGATACTGATGGATAGAGCGAGATAATGATGGATAAAGTGAAATAGTGATGGACCATGTGAGATAGTATTGGATAGAGTGAAATAGTCATGGGGAGAGTGCAGTAGTGATGGATAGAGTGCAGTAGTGATAGATAGACCATGATAGTGATGGATAGAGTGAGATAATTATGGATAGAGTGCAGTAGTGATGGATAAAGTGAGATAGTCATGGGGAGAGTGCAGTAGTGATGGATAGAGTGAGATAGTGTTAGATAGAGTGAGATAGCGATGGAGACAGGGGGCTAGAGATGGATAGAGTGAGATAATGATTAACAGAGTGCAGTAGTAATGGATAGAGTGAGATAGTGATGGACAGAGCGAGATAGTGATAAATTGAGTGCAGTAGTGAAGGTTAAAGTGTGTACATGAGGGATAGAGTAAGATAATGATGGAGAGAGTGCAGTTGTGTTGAATAGAGTGAAATAGTGAGGAATAGAATGCAATAGTGATGGATAGAGCGAGATAGTGATGGATAGAATGAGATAATGATGGATCGTGTGAGATAGCGATGGATACAGTGAAATAGTGTTAGATAATATCGAGTTAAGGGAAAACTAACTGGGAAGTGAACTGAAGGTTAGGATAAAAGATTTTGATGAGAATTGTTTTGATTTGTTTATTGGCTGGGGATGTTGCTAGGTTGACCAAATTTATTCCCCATCCCGATTTGCCCAAAGGGCAGTTTACAATCAACCTCAGCACTGTGGGCCTAGAGTCACATGTAGGCCAGATCATGTGTGAATGGCAGATTTTCCTCTCTAAAGGTCATGAGTAAATGAGATGAGTCTCTACAACAGTTGACAGTGGTCACATGGTCACCATTCGACTATTTTTCTTTTCAGACTTTTTTTCACATGAAGGGAGGATGTTCAAGTCAAGCAGGAAGACCACCACATACTGGTTGGGCTGAATGGCCTGAATCATGCGCTGAAATCCTTCATATAAACATATTTCCATGATGTCATTATCTCCAAATGATGGGAACTTTGAGTGGGTTTAGTGGTGCCATGTGATGGCAGGAGCTCCATGGACATATCTGACCCTCAGCGTTGGACAATTGGACCACATCATGGCCAATGATCCTTGCTCCAAGGAGAACCTCTGGAACTCAACTTGCTTGCACCTGAAGGAATCCAGGAGAGTTAGCAGGAGATGGCTGTGGCAGTTACTCAGTGATCTGGGGAGTTGAGATTAAACAGCAGGTTGGATGTTCCTCCATCCTGGTGAGGCTGAGGAAGATGGGAGACTATCTCCAATCAGCTGCACCCTCTTTGTTGTGTGAGGACCACTCCTGTGAACTTCAATCTGATAGTCATGGAGGAAGGACTGTCCTTTTACTATATAGTCCCTCACTCCTCAGAAGATGCTGGGAAAAGTGAGTAAGTGCATAAATTTCACTCAGCAGAACTCAAAGTTCGACATTGCAAAACTCACAACTCTCTGCAGAATCTTGCGTCTAAAAATTTCAAATATCCGGTTTGACTTCCAGCCAAAGCTCTTTGAAGCATCACGCCGCAGATAGAGAGCAGAGGTTTGGGGAAAATCAAACCGCCTCTCTCGCTGTTTCCTGCTGTCATTTCCTGAGTTTTTTTTCACGATTTAATTAAACGCATACCAGAGGGGGTGCGGCCAAACCTTCACTCAGACACAGCGCAAACTGAAGCTTCAACTGAGGTTACGAGCTCTCGTGACTTCCCCTGCTTAATTCCGGATCCCTGAGCTGCCTCACTCATTCCGGAATGACCAATCTGTGAAACGCCAGGACTAGAACGAGGTGCTTCCCAAGAAAGGGATCAGTCGGCAGCTTGACCATCGTCCTGAGGTCTACACTGCGTCTGCTCCAAAGCAGCTGGGTAAGTGGAGCTGACTTTAAAGACCGATTGTGTGAGGCTGGGTCTGACAAAAGGGGTTGCCTTTGTTTCCAAACGTAGAGCTATATTCTGATTTGGAAGGGTTTCCTCTGTACCTCTCTAGCACGATAGAAACCTCAATATGGACAATAGGACCCACTGCTATGGGCCAACAGCAAACAGGAGCCAACATCAACAGAAGATTTATCCAGAATGTTGCCAGGGTCAGAATTGATTTAACTGGAGTCCAACAGTCCTGTGTTCATTGTTGCTTCAATGTTACTGTGCTCAGAGGAGGGGAGAGAGGGAGAGACACAAAAAGACCCGGAGGTGGGGGGTTGGGTGAACAGGGTGTTGCCTCATACGTGGAACTCTGGCCAGATGTTTGGGAGGGAGACATTTGTTATAGATAGGCATTCTGCTGAGTCAGCTTCTTACAGCGGCCTGTGCCAGGGCTTCGGAGACTGCAGGCTCCAGCTATGTGGAAAATATCTTTTAAAAGTATCAGGGGAGAGAAACTCTGTCTGAAATTACTTTCCTGTAAAGCTTTGTTGATGTATCCATAAATATTGGCAGGTGAATGAGAAAGCAGATGCATGAGCTAATCCCTCCTCAACGAGTCCTCACTTGACTACTCCCTGTAGTTTCCTCAATAAAAACACCAAAAGAACTATGGGTGCTGGAAATCCCTCTCATTTCCTCATTCCCTCCTCTAGAGGAGTTGTCCCCTCATCCACAAGTTTTCCGTTTATTCATTGTTGCGATGTGAGGAGCATTGACAAAGCCAATATTTGGTGCCCACCCCCACAGCCTTTGAGCGTTGGTACTTTCCGACAGCGTCACTGTTCCACTCCCTTCCTTCTTTACTTAAAGACAATTTCTTCCCCATCTTCACTGCCTCACAGAAATTCCAAAACTCTCATCAGAACTTTGTTGCCTCCAGACTCAATCATTCCACAGTTTTCCCAGGCTGTTTCTCATCTTCCAGCCTCAGTTCATTCAAACTTCTTCTCCCTGGATCCCCATTCACCTTCCGCCACGTTCCCTTATCACCCTTCACGGCTCTGCATTGGCTCCTGGTGTACCCACATCTCAATTTTAAACATTTCACCCTCATTCGTTCCACAAAGAGTGTGAACTTTGTCCATCTGCTCAGAGGCTGGTGGCTCCACTAAGCGCTTTGAGTAATTCCCTAAACTCTCGCCTCGCGTCTGGTTCGACGTCTAATTGTGTCTGGAAGCACCTTGTGAGGATTTGCTGGGTGAACGATTCTACACAAATGCAAGTTGTTGTTGTGAACTGGATCTCCGTGCGGGGACTGCACGGTGAGCATTTCCTGGTGTGAGTACAACAGGAAAACAGCCCTCAGACACCCCTCATGCTGCAGCCTCACTGAGGTTCCTGAACACTTTCAGATGGACATGGATGAGTGGTGTGGAGCGGGCTGACAGTGAGCAGAGTCCAGTGAAGCTGTCACTGTCTTGAAAGGGTTAAAGATGCGCAGAAAGCAGCTGGTTTTCTAACAAAGCTGATTTGCCCAAAAACATGTTTACAAGGATGAATGAGCCGCTGTTGTATTTCCTTCATCCTAATGACATCCCTGCGGATATTACATTAGATTATTTTTATATAAGAGTTCCTGGAGCAGATTACCCTGGGTCTTTATTTAGCACAGTTCTGCTCCCAGCACCCTCCCTCCCTCTGGTACAGTTTCCTACCTCTCAGTACAGTCCCTACAACAGCAGAGAACAGGCACTGCACAGTCAATCGTTCACCCTGAACACTGAGAGTGAGATCCTGCTGGGAAACATCAGACACTGTGAGAGACCAGGGTCGGGCTGGGGTACAGTGCCCTGGAGTTGGTGAGGGTGCCAGGTGACAGGAAGATGCTGCCCCAAACTGTTTGAGCCTGAATTGAGCCCATTCAGTTCCTCAGTCTCAAACTCAATCCTATTTACCTGCCTGCTTTACTCTGCCCAACAGAAATCTATCCAACTGAATCCCGAAGATTGTAATTCTTACACCTCCTGTCTGTCAGCATTTATAGCCATCACCTTACCACACCTGCCTTTCCATTAGGAGCTGGTTCCTGATCCTGTTCCTGAGCAGTCTCAATCCCCCAAAGTTTAAGATTAAACCCCTGATTCAAAGTTCTCCTATAGCAAAAAATGGTTTCCCTCCATCAAATTAGGAAATCATCTTCAACAGCTCCTTCGGTCTGCTCCTGCTCCAAGGAACAGAGGGTTGCAAACCTTCCTGACAGTTTAAACTTTGTCTGGCCCAGGTCTGGACCCTGCCTATGCTCATTGGCACTGATCCTGAGATGGAGATCCCACCGTGGTGTGTCAGGGTGTTTTAGAGCGTCTGTTACAGTATTAACAAGTCAGAGTCTGCACTCGTGACGTCGGGATAGAAGTTTGAATACAGTGCAGCTGGGGAAATTAAATTTGGATAATTAATTAAATAAATCTGGAATGTAAAATTAAAGCTTGAGTCAGTAACAGTAATCAGAAAGCTGCTAGCTTTCATCATTCTTAGCCCAGTTCTTTGAAATGGTTTTACCCTGACTAGGCAGTGGGTCCGTGGTTTTACCCTGACTAGGCAGTGGGTCCGTGGTTTTACCCTGACTAGGCAGTGGGTCCGTGGCTTCACTCTGACTAGGCAGTGGGTCCGTGGTTTTACCCTGACTAGGCAGTGGGTCCGTGGCTTCACTCTGACTAGGCAGTGGGTCCGTGGTTTTACCCTGACTAGGCAGTGGGTCCGTGGTTTTACCCTGACTAGGCAGTGGGTCCGTGGTTTTACCCTGACTAGGCAGTGGGTCCGTGGTTTTACCCTGACTAGGCAGTGGGTCCGTGGTTTTACCCTGACTAGGCAGTGGGTCCGTGGTTTTACCCTGACTAGGCAGTGGGTCCGTGGTTTTACCCTGACTAGGCAGTGGGTCCGTGGTTTTACCCTGACTAGGCAGTGGGTCTGTGGTTTTACCCTGACTAGGCAGTGGGTCCGTGGTTTTACCCTGACTAGGCAGTGGGTCCGTGGTTTTACCCTGACTAGGCAGTGGGTCCGTGGTTTTACCCTGACTAGGCAGTGGGTCCGTGGTTTTACCCTGACTAGGCAGTGGGTCTGTGGTTTTACCCTGACTAGGCAGTGGGTCCGTGGTTTTACCCTGACTAGGCAGTGGGTCCGTGGTTTTACCCTGACTAGGCAGTGGGTCCGTGGTTTTACCCTGACTAGGCAGTGGGTCCGTGGTTTTACCCTGACTAGGCAGTGGGTCCGTGGTTTTACCCTGACTAGGCAGTGGGTCCGTGGTTTTACCCTGACTAGGCAGTGGGTCCGTGGTTTTACCGTGATTAGGCAGTGGGTCCATGGTTGCTGGATTAGTAATCCAGAGACTGTGGATAAAGCTCTGAGGAAACAGGTTCAAATCTCAGCACCAGAAACTGAACTGAATTAGCTGAATAAATATAGTGGCTACGAGAGCAGGTCAGAGGCTAGGGAAAAGGATAATTAGGGAAAGAGTAGAGCCCATGAAGGACCACATGGTAATTTGTGTGTGGAGCAGGAGGATGGAGGTAAGATTCTGAGCGAATACTATTAAAGAAATGAACAGAGACAGAGGGGAGGTTTTGAGGGGTCTGGCAGATTTTAAAGTCGATAAATCTCTGAGCTGGATGAAATGGCTGTTGAGTGAGACAATGGAGGAAATAGAAAGGATGCTGGCAATAATTTTCAATTCCTCTGTGGCTACAGAAGTGCCAGAGGACTGAAGGACAGCCAATGTGTTTCCATTATTCAGGGAGGGAGCAAGCGTCTTCGTCTCATACATATAAAAGTTTGAATACATGTACAAACAGGTTCAAGAACAGCTACTTCCCTGCTGTTATCCGATTTTTGAACAGATCTCTCAAATGTTAATTCTGATGTCTCTTTCTCTCTCCTCTCTCTCTCTCTGCACCTCTGTGGCTGTAACACCGTATTCTGCTCTCTGTTCTGCTACACTGTATGGTATGATCTTCCTGTGGAGTACACAAAATAACACATTTCATTGTATCTTGGTACATGTGACACCAATAAATAAATACATCAATACAGGCCAGTCAGTTTAGCCTCATTGGTGGGGAGACAATTGGGAGCAAATCTGAGGGATTGAATTAATCTGTATTTGGTGAGGCAGGCATTAATTAAGTACAAGGAAGGCCACGTCTGACCAGATAGATTCAATTTTCAGAGAGGTGATAAGATGTGTATATGGGGTAATGTTTTTGACGTAGTCTGCTTGAACTTCAGCAAGCTTTTTGGTAAGGTCCCATGTGGGAGACTGTAAAGTAAGAAATCATGGTGAACTGACAGTTCTTAGAACAGTTCTGAGGAAAGGTCACTGGACCCAAAACATTAACTCTGACTTCCCTCTACAGATGCTGCCAGTCCTAGAGCGTTTTTCCAGCAATTTCTGATTTTGTATCAGAGGAACTTGCTGTTTATGGTTTATATTTAGACTTGAACAGAGGTGAGTTGACCAATGGACATAAAAAATGATGGAGTGGTAAACACTGACAAGTAGCAAGTTATATTCATGCCACACAAATGCCAGGCAATGACCATCATCAATAAGAGATAATCTAACCACTGTGTCTTGATATTCAATGGTGTTACCATCACTGAGTCCCCCACTGTCAACATCCTGGGAGTTATTAATGACCAGAAACTCAACTGAACTCGCACATAAACACAGCGGCTACAAGAGCAGGTCAGGTGTGAGGGATACTGCAGTGAATTACTCCCCTCTTGACTCCTTAAAGCCTGCCCACCATCTACAAGGCACAAGTCAGGAGTGTGATGGAATGCTCCCCACTTGCCCTGGATGGGGGCAGCTCCAACAATACTCAAGAAGCTTGACACCATCCAGGACAAAGCAACCCGCTTGATTGATATCACATCCACAATATCGCCAACGCTCAGTAGCAGCAGGATGTACCATCTACAAGATGCACAGCAGCAATTCACCAAAGATCCTCAGACAGCACCTTCCAAACACATGACCACTTCCATCTAGAAGGACAAGGGCAGTAGATACATGGGAACACCACCCCATGCAAGTTTCCCTCCAAGTCACTCACCATCCTGACTCGGAGATAGATCGCCGTTCCTTCACTATCTCTGGGTTAGAATCCTGGAATTCCCTCCCTAAGGACATTGTGGGTCTACCCACAGCACATGGACTGCAGCAGTTCAAGAAGGTTACTCACCCCCACCTTCTCAAGGGGCAACTAGAGACGGGCAGTAAATGCCATGTTCACTGAGTGAATAAAAGCAACTTCCCCTCAGGCAGTGGTTGCTGGCATTCCCAGCAACACCAGTAAAATTAGCAGGTCTGGAGTCACACATGGACCAGACCAGTAAGGATGGCCAATACACACCCAGCCTCCCAATACCCCATACCCCCTCCGCAACCCACACACACCATACCCTTTACCCCTTACCCCACCCATACACCCCATACCCCTTCAGCAACCCACACACCTCTTACCCCTCACCCCTTCCCCACCCACACACCCCACACTCCTTACCCTTTACCCTACCCACACAACTCATACCCTTTACCCCTTACCCCACCCAGCCACCCACACACCCCTTACCCCACTCACACACCCCATGACCCTTACCCCACCCACACACCCCATACTCTTTACCCCTTACCCACCCACATACCCCATGACCCTTACCCCACCCACACGCCCCTTACCCTTTACCCCTTACTCACCCACACACCCCATGACCCTTACCCCACCCACACATCCCATGACCCTTACCCCACCCACACACCCTATACCCTTTCCCCCTTACCCACCCACACACCCCATGACCCTTACCCCACCCACGCAGCCCATACCCTTTACCCCTTACTCACCCACACACCCCATGACCCTTACCCCACCCACACATCCCAAGACCCTTACCCCACCCACACACCCTATACCCTTTTCCCCTTACCCACCCACACACCCCATGACCCTTACCCCACCCACACAGCCCATGACCCTTACCCCACCCACACACCCTATACCCTTTACCCCTTATCCACCCACACACCCCATGACCCTTACCCCACCCACACATCCCAAGACCCTTACCCCACCCACACACCCTATACCCTTTTCCCCTTACCCACCCACACACCCCATGACCCTTACCCCACCCACACAGCCCATGACCCTTACCCCACCCACACACCCTATACCCTTTACCCCTTATCCACCCACACACCCCATGACCCTTACCCCACCCACACATCCCAAGACCCTTACCCCACCCACACACCCTATACCCTTTTCCCCTTACCCACCCACACACCCCATGACCCTTACCCCACCCACACAGCTCATGACCCTTACCCCACCCACACACCCCATACCCTTTACCCCTTTCCCACCCACATACACCATTACCCTTACCCCACCACACACCCCATTGCCACTCTCAGCCACTTACACCTCCATCCCCCACCCACAACCCAATCCCCATCTTCAGCACCAAACCTAACCCTAAACCCACTCTACTGGCCTAGCCCTGCACCTCCCACTCCCAATTTCCCATCCACCGTACATACCCATATACAAATGCCTCTGCATTTCTATCCCTGTCCTCCAGGGCCAGGCCCCCATCCCTTCATCACCCACCCCCATCCCTTCATCACCCACCCCCAGGATCCACCAACTCCCCAGGACCTTCCCCAGCACCAACCACCATCCCTGCAGGACCCTATCCACACTCTCAACCCACTGGACTCATCCACTCCCTGGTACATCCCACAGGACCAACCCACTCCCCTACAACCCCACCCATTGCTTCAGGACTCCACCCACTGCCTCAGGACCCCACCCACTCCTCCAGGACCCTACCAACTGCCCCAGGATTTTGCCACACTGTACATCACGCACCCATCTACACTCCCACCTACCCACAACCCTTAGACAGTCAGCCATACCCAATTTATAGAGCCCCACCACCACCCCAACCATTCCCCCACCATGTAACTGCACCCCCGGCACTGCCATCCCAATACCCACACCATCCTCCTATTGACTTGGCCCTCACCAGAGAAACATCCCCACCTCAGACCTCACCCCACAAATCCCCAGCTGTCATTCATCTTCCTCACCGCCATTTTCTTGCCCCCATCACCTCCCCCCATCGCTCCCTCCCTCCATCTCTCCTTCCCCATTCCCCCATCACTCTCTCTCCCTCCATCTTTCCATCCCCAATCCCCCATCGCTCCCTCCCTCCATCTCTCCTTCTCCACTCCCTCTTTGCCCTCTCCCTCAATATCCCTCCCCCTCACTGCCCCACCCTCCTCCCTCCCTCCCCCTCACTGCCCGTCCCCCACCCTCCCCCATCACTGCCCCTCCCTCCCCTCACTGACCCTCAGTTCCCCCTCCCTCCCCCTTGTTCTCCCTCACTTCCTCCTCACTGACCCCTCACTCCCCCCTCGCTCCCCCTCACTCCCCCCTTCCCTCGCCCTCACTGACCCTCAGTTCCCCTATGAACATCTCGGATTGATCAGGCTGACCCCCCTAACACCAGCCTGTTGTTTGGAGCTGGGTTCTCCCAGTGAAGGTGTTGGGATATTGAGCCAGCTTTGGTGCAAAGTGCCGGGAGTTGGAAGGCAGCTCTGTGTGCAGACATACACCAGGGTCGTTACACAGTTAAACTGCACAAAGCTTGACTCCACAGGAGGCTCTGAGAGCAATTATTCAAAATACATTCCTTTTGAAATGTGTACTGCTAACATTGTTGGCACCATCTCTTTCTGGGACAGAGTTCAATGGGCACTGGCAAACTGCCAGGTCCTCACTCACTGCATTACAGTCTAGCCTGTGGGCTAGGGCAGTCCATCCCTGAAACCTCCGTCATGCCAGGATTGAGCAGCTGGGGGCCCACAGTTACACCACACCTCCCCCAGCTTCCAGAAGCTCAGAAAGAGAGGATAGAGGGTAAGTGTACCCACTGAGGCTGAGTGTATCCACCCAGAGTACACACCCAGAGTACCCTGTTAGCCACTGTGAGTGGGATAGGCCACAGTCACTGTGAGGCCTTTGATAGAAGGCAGCTGCCTCATTAGCATAGGAAAATGTTGATCTCATTAATAATAATGAGGGGCCAGTTCATTCCCATTCGTGTAGTCTATTGTCAGATGATTAACAGTTTCTTTGTTGTCAATTTATCAGTGTATTGGTCAGGTTTTCATGGGCCAGTCACGTCGTCTTCATTGTTCCCCGTTATATTCTGCAGAGTTTAACACCCTGCTCTGTAACCCACAGTCCTCACTCATTGTTCCTCGTTAAGTTCTGCAGAGTTTAACACCCTGCTCTGTAACCCGCAGTCCCCACCCATTGTTCCTCGTTAAATTCTGCAGAGTTTAACACCCTGCTCTGTAACCCACAGTACCCACTCATTGTTCCCCGTTATATTCTGCAGAGTTTAACACCCTGCTCTGTAACCCGCAGTCCCCACCCATTGTTCCTCGTTAAATTCTGCAGAGTTTAACACCCTGCTCTGTAACCCACAGTACCCACTCATTGTTCCCCGTTATATTCTGCAGAGTTTAACACCCTGCTCTGTAACCCACAGTCCCCACCCATTGTTCCCCGTTATGTTCTGCAGAGTTTAACACCCTGCTCTGTAACCCACAGTCCCCACCCATTGTTCCCCGTTATGTTCTGCAGAGTTTAACACCCTGCTCTGTAACCCACAGTCCCCACTCATTGTTCCCCGTTATGTTCTGCAGAGTTTAACACCCTGCTCTGTAACCCACAGTCCCCACCCATTGTTCCCCATTATATTCTGCAGAGTTTAACACCCTGCTCTGTAACCCACAGTCCCCACTCATTGTTCCCCATTATATTCTGCAGAGTTTAACACCCTGCTCTGTAACCCACAGTCCCCACTCATTGTTCCCCGTTATATTCTGCAGAGTTTAACACCCTGCTCTGTAACCCACAGTCCCCACCCATTGTTCCCCATTATATTCTGCAGAGTTTAACACCCTGCTCTGTAACCCACAGTCCCCACCCATTGTGTCCCATTATGTTCTGCAGAGTTTAACACCCTGCTCTGTAACCCACAGGGCCCACATGATAATCTGTTTAGCCCTGCTCTCTGGCCATGCCACAGCTAGGCACCACCCTGGCCTGTGTGCTGATGCAGATAGCTGTCCCACAGCCCAGTGCTGAAACCTAGGGAGGTGATGTCTAACACTGAACCAAAGTGGGCAGCAGGTTATCTACTGCTTGAAGGGGTGGGGAGGAGGGGGGTGGGTGGCTGAATTTAGATAGCGACTTTCACATCCGCATGATGATCTAAAGATCTTTTAACTGATGAACTACTTTGAACTGTAGTTTTAATGAAGAAGCACCATGACCAATCTGTACACATCAAGATCCCAGAAACAGCAAGGTGTTGATGATCAGTTTCAGTGATGTTGATTGAAGATAAATGAAGGAAGTAGGATCACTCAGTGTTACAGCACAGGATGCCTTTCACCCCATTTAGCCTGTGCTAGCCCTATCCATTCAGTTTCTCTCCCTTGCTCTGTCTCCTTCGCTCTGTCACTTTCCCTTTGAATTACTGATTGATCAAATTCAGCCCCCGCTGCCCTATCCAGTTGCACAGCTATGTCCACGATCAATGTGTGGTGTATGAGTCCAACTCTCAGTATTGCCTCCTTTGGAAATTACCTTCAATTCTCTCTCTCCACCAGCCAAGTGCAAACAGTTTCTCCTTATTTACTCCACTCAAACCCTTTCCAGTTTGAACGCCTCAACACTGTGAAATTCAATGTTTGAACAGAATGGTATTTCACAGTTTGGGAACGACCTCTTTGTTTAAAAATAGAAACTGTTTCAAACTCTCCAAGTGAAATTCCCCAGGTCTCAAACCTGAGACAAGTGGAACTGGGTCACACTGGGGAAAGATCCTGCGAGGAGCAAACAGATAATCGAGTCAATGCTGGAACGTAACCAATCTCCCTCCAGAGACTCATTAAATCTCAATTAATCATCTGATTCAGAATGAAGTGGAAACTTTCAAAGCACAGAATGAGGCAAACTTACCCCCAAGCCCTCTCTCTGGGACAGCTCATAGGAACACAGGACTTCGGAGCACACAGGCTATTCAGCCCCTCAGCTCTACTCCACCATTCAGTCATCGATCTCAATGCAATTCTCCTGCCTAATCCTCAAGTCCCTTCAGCTCATTAGTCTCCAGCAACATATTGATTTATGTCTTAAACATGCTCAATGATTGCGTTTCACAGCCTCTAGTGAATTTCATAGATTCACTACCTACTGACTGAAGAAAGTTCTCCTCAGCTTAGTTTCAAGTGCCCCTTACCCTGAGTCTGTACAGGTGCCCCTAGGTCTTGACCCTCCTTATTCTGAAATTGCGTCCACTCATCCTGGTCTCCCGTGACAGGAAACATCCTCCTGGGACCAATGCTAACCCGTCCTCTTGGGATCTTACAATGTTTCAATAAGATCACCTCTAATTCTTCTCAATTTCAATGGGTACAGGCCCAAACTTCCTTCATGAGTTGTCCTCCTCAGAAATGAATTGAGTGAATGTTCTCTGAACTGATTATAACACAATTATAATATTTTTCAAATAAGGTGACAGTGCTCCTGGTGTAGGTTCATCAATACCCTGTGCATTTGCAGAGTTTCTTTTATAGTCACTGCCTTTGCAATAAATGTTAATATTCTGTTTGCCTTTCCAGTCACTTGCTATTCCTGCACTCCACTGAGCAACTGGGTTGCTCTCTCTTTCGAGACGGGTGACGGTTTAACCTGAGCGTCACCATGCCTCAGGCGAGGCAAAGATTGAGAAGGAGGGTGCTTCAATGATAATCTCAGTCAGCCTGGGAATTGAACCTGCACTGTTTGATTCACGCTGCATCGCGAACCAGCTGTCCAGTCAACTGAACTAACCAACCCCACAGTCATGCAACATCAAGGGGCTTCAGTTAGATTGTCTCTTGTTGGGGTAATCAACAAGACATAAATTTAAGACATAAATCAATATGTTGCTGGAGACTAATGAGCTGAAGGGACTTGAAGATTAGGCAGGAGAATTGCATTGAGATCGATGACTGAATGGTGGAGTAGAGCTGAGGGGCTGAATAGCCTGTGTGCTCTGAAGCCCTGTGTTCCTATGAGCTGTCCCAGAGAGAGGGCATGGGGGTAAGTTTGCCTCATTCTGTGCTTTGAAAGTTTCCACTTGTATTTCATGTACTAAGACACCCGGATCCCTCTGTACCTTACCGTTTTGCAATCAGTCTCTCCATTTAAAGTTAATACTGCTCTGTCCAGATGGAAACATTCACATTTCCCATACTTGCCAATTTCTTTCCCATTTACTCAAACTATCGACATTCCTTTTCACACTCTCAATCTCCTCTTGGCAGGTTACTGTCTGAACTATCTTGGTGTTCTGGCAACTTTCGCTGCCATAGATTCAGTCCCTTCATCCAAGACATGAGTATACTGTAGATTGTAAGCAGTTAGGGCTTACACTGATCCCTGTTGTTACAGCTTGCAAATGATAAGAACATTTTGAAGAGAGGTTGGACAGACAGAGATTGTTTCTCTTAGTGGAGAGGAGACTGAGAGTGGCCATGTTTGAGATGGATAGAATTATGAGGCGCAGAGATAGATCGGCAGGAAGAAATCTTTCCCCTGATGGAGTGATCAATGACCTGGTGGATAGGTTTAAGATGAGGGGCAGAAAGTTTACAGATGTGAGGAAGACCTCTTTCCCCCAGAGGGTGGTGGGAATGGACTGCAGTAAGGTGGGAGAGTGACATAACAATAATGTCACTGACGAGTATTCCAGAACCCTGGGCTACTATTCTGAGTTAAGAAAGCTGGCAAATGAAGTACAATATGTGAAAATGTGAAGTTGTTCATTTTGGAAGGGAGAACAAAAGAACAGAGTATTATTTAAATGGAGAGAAATTGCAGAAAACTGCAACACAAAGGGACTTGGGTAAACCTGTGCACAAAACTGCAGAAAGCTAGCACACAGGGTTAACAGGTAATCAGGAAGGCTAATGGAATGTTGGTCCTTATTTCAAGGGGGTTGGAGTATAAGAGTCAGGAAGTTTTACTGCAACTGGACATGGTGCTGGTTGGGCCACATCAGGTGTACTGTCAGCAGTTTTGGTTCACCTGACTTTTGGGAAGATATCATTTCATTGGAGGCAGTTCAAGAGAAGGCTCACGCAGATGATCCCTGGGATGGAGGGATGGTCTTTTCAGCAAAGACTAAAGTGGTTAGGACTCTACTCACTGGGGTTTAGAAAAATGAGAGATGGTCTCATTGAAACATATCAGATTCTTAAGGGTCTTCACAGGGTCAATGCTGAGAGGATGTTTCCCCTCATGGGAAAGTCTAGGAGCAGAGGGATAGTCTCAGAATAAAGGGGCACCAGTTTCAGACTGAGATGGGGAGAGGGTTGTGAGTCTTTGGAACTCCTTACCACAGAGAGCTGTGGATATTTGAGGCTGAGACAGAGAGATTCTGGATCAGCTGGGGAATCGAGGGTTCCAGGGAAGGAGCAGGAATGTAAACATGAGGAACATTGGGTCAGTCAGGATCAGCACCACGTATACCAGCAAATCAGGTGTCAATTCAGTGAAGCCACCAAACAGGATTACTTGCATTCCAAACAGCATTCTACAAAGCAACCGTACAACCAACAGATCAGATCGAAGCTCTACAGTCCTGCCTCTCCAGTCATGAATGTCATGGACAATTACAAACTCACTGGAGGAGCAGGCTCTACAAATATCCCCATCCTCAATGATGGGAGAGCCCGGCACATCACTCAGTCCAGTTGATTTCCAGACAAAAGTAAGTCCCAGGATGTTTGTAATGGGGGCATTCAGTCATTGCAATGTGACTGAATGACAGGGGGTGATGGTTAGATTCTCTATTACTGGAGACGGTCATTGCTGAGCGCACGTGTTCCTTGTCACCTGCCATTGTCCAGATCTTGTATTTGAACATGGACTGCTCAGTATCTGAGGAGTTGGGAATGGTGCTGAACATTGTGCAATCAGTGAACATCCCCACTCCTGACCTTATGATGGAGGGGAGGGCAGTGATGAAGCAGCTGCAGGTGGTTGGGCTGAGGACACTCTCCTGAGGGACTGCTACAGAGGCTTTGCTTGAACACATCATGATTTTGTCAGGTTCCGTTTGCAGCTTCCTTTCTCAATGACAGAGGTTGGACAGAATGACCTGTATTCTCTTGAATCTCAGCCCCTCAGTTGCTCTCAGTCTGATACAGCTGGTTTCCCTGCCATTCTCCGCACACTCGATGTCGGAATGGGTTTGTAGCTATGACTGGGTTCCCCAGGGACAGTCTGGGTGATCTCAGGGCGTCCCACAGTAATCCCCTTTCCAGTCCGGGTCAGCAGCTCCGCCTGGATACCACCCCAAATGTCTCAAGTACAACCTGCTCAACCCTGCTCCCAAAAACATTGTTCCAACAAAAAAGCTTTAAAATAAAAACTTACCATGAACGGCCCACTTCGCGATCTGACGTTTCAGTCCCAAAATATTCGGACGTGAGCCTCCTGCATTGTGTGAACACCACCCTGTGTGTGTGTGTATGTGTGTGGGGGGGCTCTGTGTGGGTGCGCCGAGGGAACACTGGCTTGGTCGGTGGCGCCTGGCTGGGTTGTGGGTGACTGAGGCTGGGATGTGATAGTTACCCCTGCCCCTAACATTTACCGCACTCCCTGAGATCCGCTCCCCTCCCTGACATTCATTGCTAACAGTTATCTCCCCTCTCTGCTATTTGCCCCCTGGGTGGTATCTACCTCTCTGATCTTCAGCCCTGCTGCTCTGTGCCACTCTGGGATAGGGGGGCTGTTGATGTTGGGAATGTATCTGAGCAGGAGAGCTTACCCAGGGAGACCCTGTGCCAATAGGAGCCACTGGCTCCTCACAAAGTAGTCCCAGCTCAGATCACCTGTACAGTATCCAGGCTCCAGTGCTCAGGCAGGCCTGGGTCCAGGCACTGAGTGATGAGGCTCTTCCTCCAAAGGGAGTCAGCTCAGAGCCTGGGAGCCAGTCCCAGGCAGGACTGAGGGAGCAGCTGGATTGTAGAGACAGTGAGTACATTACCATCTCTAATCATGGACAGCTCCTGTCCAAGTCGGTCTGCCTTTCCCTGTCACTCTCCCCCCTCCTCCCCATTCTCCCCCAGCTCTGGAATGGGCAGCTTTGGGAGGGAGGTGTAAAGGGAGAGGAGATTTCCCGTGCAGAGTGTCTCTGAGCTGCGGGCTCTGCTGAAAATGGGCATCTTGCGTAAAGGCGATTCGGGTTAAAACCAGCTGCACTCCTGAATCCGGCTGAGCAGGGGCTCTGCCTCTACTCACACCCCATGGGTCCAGGGGGGATTTCCCGGGAATGAGGGGCAACCCTGGCTCAGTCTGTCTGGCTCTGGCCAGGGTGGGGAGAGGGCAGCGCACTGATGTCCCGGAGCCGCGGGGTAGCTCCCACTGACAGGGCTGGAGGGGGGCAGGAGGGGGGCAGGAGGGGAGCTGGAGGGGGGCAGGAGCGGGCTGGAGGGGGGCAGGAGGGGGGCAGGAGCGGGCTGGAGGGGGGCAGGAGGGGAGCTGGAGGGGGGCAGGAGCGGGCAGGATGGGGGCTGCTGCTGTTCCTGCCGGAGAGGCACCCGCTCCCTGGGGCTGAGACCCCTCTCTCCCTGAGAGTGTCTCCCCCATTCTCCCCTCTCCCCGCTCCCCAGGGGGTGGGGTTGTGAAGGGGCAGCCTCAGGGTGGTTTTCCCCCCACCCCAGCACCTCCAAGATGTGGCACCTGTCTGCCTGGGGGGGGGGGGGGGGGGGGGGGGGGGGGGTATTATTCAGGCAGAGCCGTGTCCGCCCATCTCCCACATTCCCACCGCCCGGAGTCCCGGGGCCCGGCTGAAGGCAGCTCAGATCCACTGCCTTCCTCCCCCCGTCTCTTTCCCCCCTCCCCCCCCACCCCCCCCACCCTCTTCCCCCCCCCCCCACCCCCCCCCCACCCTCTTCCCCCCCACCCTCTCCCCCCCACCCTCTCCCCCCCCCGCCCTCTCCCCCTCTCCCCCCCCGCCCTCTCCCCCTCTCCCCCCCCGCCCTCTCCCCCTCTCCCCCCCCACCCTCTCCCCCTCTCCCCCCCGCCCTCTCCCCTCTCCCCCCCCACCCTCTCCCCCTCTCCCCCATCCCCTTCTCCCCCTCTCCCCCATCCCCCTCTCCCTCTCTCCCCCATCCCCCTCTCCCCCTCTCCCCCATCCCCCTCTCCCTCTCCCCATCCCCCTCTTCCCCCCCCCACTCTCCCCATCCTCCCACTCTCAGTCTCTCTCTCCCACTCAGTCTCTCTTCCCCCCTCAGTCTCTCTTCCCCCCCTCAGTCTCTCTTCCCCCCCTCAGTCTCTCTTCCCCCCCTCAGTCTCTCCCCCCCCCTCAGTCTCTCTCCCCCCCCCCTCAGTCTCTCTCCCCCCCCCTCAGTCTCTCTCCCCCCCCCTCAGTCTCTCTCCCCCCCTCAGTGTCTCTCTCCCCCCCTCAGTCTCTCTCCCCCCTCAGTCTCTCTCTCCCCCCTCAGTCTCTCTCTCTCTCCCCCTCAGTCTCTCTCTCTCTCCCCCTCAGTCTCTCTCCCCCTCAGTCTCTCTCTCTCTCTCTCTCCCTCAATCTTTCCTTCTCTCACCCCCAATCTCTCCCTCTCTCCCCCTCAGTCTCTCTCTCCCCCTCAGTCTCTCTCTCCCCCTCAGTCTCTCTCTCCCCCAATCTCTCCCTCTCTCCCTCCCTCAGTCTCTCTCCCTCCTCAGTCTCTCTCCCTCCCTCAGTCTCTCTCCCTCCCTCAGTCTCTCTCTCTCCCTCAGTCTCTCTCTCTCCCTCAGTCTCTCTCTCTCCTCAGTCTCCCTCTCTCCCTCAGTTTTTTGTCCCCCCAGTCTCTCCCTCTCTCCCCTCAGTCTCTCCCTCTCTCCCCTCAGTCTCTCTCTGTCTCCCTCAGTCTCTCTCTGTCTCCCTCAGTCTCTCTCTGTCCCCCTCAGTCTCTCTCTGTCCCCCTCAGTCTCTCTCTTCCCCCTCAGTCTCTCTCTCTCCCCCTCAGTCTCTCTCTCTCTCTCCCTCAATCTTTCCTTCTCTCTCTCCCCCAATCTCTCCCTCTGTCTCTTCCCTCAGTCTCTCTCTCCCTCAGTCTCTCTCTCTCCCTCAGTTTTTTGTCCCCCAGTCTCTCCCTCTCTCCCCTCAGTCTCTCTCTGTCTCCCTCAGTCTCGCTCTCTCCCCCCCTCAGTCTCTCTCTCTCCCCCCGCAGTGTCTCTCTCTCTCTCCCTCAATCTCTCCTTCTCTCACCCCCCCCAGTCTCAGGCAGAGCCAGTCTCTCTCACCCCCCAGTCTCTCTCTCACCCCCCAGTCTCTCTCTCACCCCCCCAGTCTCTCTCTCACCCCCCCAGTCTCTCTCTCAACCCCCCCCAGTCTCTCTCTCACCCCCCCCCAGTCTCTCTCTCACCCCCCCCGTCTCTCTCTCACCCCCCCCCCAGTCTCTCTCTCACCCCCCCCCAGTCTCTCTCTCACCCCCCCCAGTCTC
>NW_028270148.1:3282341-3352341 GCF_037043375.1 Chiloscyllium plagiosum
ACTCCCCCTCCCCCCCACACACTCTCCCCCTCCCCCCCCCACACACACTCCCCCTCCCCCCCCCACACACACTCCCCCTCCCCCCCCCACACACACTCCCCCTCCCCCCCCCACACACACTCCCCCTCCCCCCCCCACACACACTCCCCCTCCCCCCCCCACACACACTCCCCCTCCAGGAGAGAGGGGAGGGAGAGAGGGGAGGGAGAGAGGGGAGGGAGAGAGGGGAGGGAGAGAGGGGAGGGAGAGGGGGGAGGGAGAGGGGGAGGGAGAGGGGGGAGGGAGGGGGGGGGAGGGAGGGGGGGAGGGAGAGGGGGAGGGAGAGGGGGGAGGGAGAGGGGGGAGGGAGAGAGGGGAGGGAGAGAGGGGAGGGAGAGAGGGGAGGGAGAGAGAGAGGGGAGGGAGAGAGGGAGGGAGAGAGGGGAGGGAGAGAGGGGAGGGAGAGAGGGGAGGGAGAGAGGGGAGGGAGAGAGGAGAGAGGATCAAGGGTGTATGGAGAAAACATGGAGTGGATCACTGGGATTGCATGGTCAGCCATGATCATATTGAATGGTGGGGCAGGTTTGAAGGGCCGAATGGCCGAATGCTGCACCTATTTGGGGGCAGATCCTGGTGGATATTTGAGGCTGAGACGGAGAGATTCCACACACCCAGACACGCATACACACAGAAACAGATACTCACACAGCCAGACACACATACACACAGAAACAGATACTCACACAGAAACAGATACTCACACAGCCAGACACACATACACACAGAAACAGATACTCACACAGCCAGACACACATACACACAGAAACAGATACTCACACAGCCAGACACACACACACACAGAAACAGATACTCACACAGCCAGACACACACACACACAGAAACAGATACTCACACAGCCAGACACACAGACACAGATACTCACACAGCCAGACACACATACACACAGAAACAGATACTCACACAGCAGACACACACACAGAAACAGATACTCACACAGCCAGACACACACACACACAGAAACAGATACTCACACAGCCAGACACGCATACACACAGAAACAGATACTCACACAGCCAGACACGCATACACACAGAAACAGATAATCACACAGCCAGACACACACACACAGAAACAGATAATCACACAGCCAGACACGCATACACACAGAAACAGATACTCACACAGCCAGACACACATACACACAGAAACAGATACTCACGCAGCCAGACACACAGAAACAGATACTCACACAGCCAGACACACATACACACAGAAACAGATACTCACACAGCCAGACACACATACACACAGAAACAGATACTCACGCAGCCAGACACACAGAAACAGATACTCACACAGCCAGACACGCAGAAACAGATACTCACACAGCCAGACACGCATACACACAGAAACAGATAATCACACAGCCAGACGCACACACACAGAAACAGATACTCACACAGCCAGACACACACACAGAAACAGATACTCACACAGCCAGACACACACACACAAATACTCAGACAGCCAGACACACACACACAGAAACAGATACTCACACAGCCAGACACACACACACAGATACTCACACAGCCAGACACACACACACAGAAACAGATACTCACACAGCCAGACACACACACACAGATACTCACACAGCCAGACACACACACACAAATACTCAGACAGCCAGACACATACACACAGAAACAGATACTCACACAGCCAGACACACACACACAGATACTCACACAGCCAGACACACACACACAGAAACAGATACTCACACAGCCAGACACACACACAGAAACAGATACTCACACAGCCAGACACACACACACAGATACTCACACAGCCAGACACACACACACAAATACTCAGACAGCCAGACACACACACACAGAAACAGATACTCACACAGCCAGACACACATACACACATACCCCCATCTTTTCCTTCGCTACATTGATGACTGTATCGGCGCTACCTCGTGCTCCCACGAGGAGGTTGAACAGTTCATCCACTACACTAACACCTTCCACCCCGACCTCAAATTCACCTGGACAGTCTCGGACTCCTCCCTCCCCTTCCTAGACCTTTCTGTTTCTATCTCAGGCGACCGAATCAACACGGACATCTACTACAAACCAACCGACTCCCACAGCTACCTGGACTACACCTCCTCCCATCCTGCCCCCTGTAAAAACGCCATCCCATTCTCCCAATTCCTTCGTCTCCGCCGCATCTGCTCCCAGGAGGACCAGTTCAAAATACGTACAACACAGATGGCCTCCTTCTTCAAGGACCGCAATTTCCCCCCCGACGTGGTCGACGGTGCCCTCCACCGCATCTCCTCCACTTCCCGCTCCTCCGCCCTTGAGCCCCGACCCTCCAACCGCCACCAGGACAGAACCCCACTGGTCCTCACCTACCACCCCACCAATCTCCATGTGCAGCGCATCATCCGCCGTCACTTCCGCCACCTCCAAACAGACCCCAGCACCAAGGATATATTTCCCTCCCCTATCAGCTTTCTGTAGAGACCACTCCCTCCGCGACTCCCTTGTCAGATCCACACCCCCCACCGACCCAACCTCCACTCCCGGCACCTTCCCTTGCAACCGCAGGAGGTGCAACACTTGCGCCCACACCTCCCCCCTCACTTCTCTCCAAGGCCCCAAAGGAAACTTCCATATCCGCCACAGATTCACCTGCACCTCCACCCACATCATCTGCTGCAGCCGGTGTGGCCTCCTCTATATTGGGGAGACAGGCCGCCTACTTGCGGAGCGATTCAGAGAGCACCTCTGGGCCACCCGGACGAACCAACCCAACCACCCTGTAACACAGCATTTCAACTCCCCCTCCCACTCCACCGAGGATATGCAGGTCATTGGACTCATCCACCGCCAAACCACAACAACGCGACGGTCGGAGGAGGAGCGTCTTATCTTCCGACTGGGAACCCTCCAACCACAGGGGATGAACTTGGACTTCACCAGTTTCTTCATCCCCCCTCCCCCCACCTTGTCTCAGCCGAATCCCTCCAGCCCGGCACCGCCTTCCTGACCTGCAGTCTTCTTCTTGACCTCTCCGCCTCCATCCAACTCCGACCTATCACCCTCACCTTGACCTCTTTCCACCTATCACATTTCCAACGCCCCTCCTCCAAGTCCCTCCTCCCTACCTTTTATCTTCTCCTGCTGAACACTCTCTGCTCATTCCTGAAGAAGGGCCTGTGCCCGAAACGTCGAATCTCCTGTTCCCTGGATGCTGCCTGACCTGCTGTGCTGTTCCAGCAATAAAGTTTCAACACACACACAGAAACAGATACTCACACAGCAAGACACACATACACACAGAAACAGATACTCACACAGCCAGACACGCATACACAGAAACAGATACTCACACAGCAAGACACGCATACACAGAAACAGATACTCACACAGCAAGACACACATACACACAGAACAGATACTCACACAGCCAGACGCACACACACACACAGAAACAGATACTCACACAGCCAGACACGCATACACACAGAAACAGATACTCACACAGCCAGACGCACACACACACACAGAAACAGATACTCACACAGCCAGACACGCATACACAGAAACAGATACTCACACAGCAAGACACACATACACACAGAAACAGATACTCACACAGCCAGACGCACACACACACACAGAAACAGATACTCACACAGCCAGACGCACACACACACACAGAAACAGATACTCACACAGCAAGACACACATACACACAGAAACAGATGCTCACACAGCCAGACGCACACACACACACAGAAACAGATACTCACACAGCCAGACGCACACACACACACAGAAACAGATACTCACACAGCCAGACACACATACACACAGAAACAGATACTCACACAGCCAGACGCACACACACACACAGAAACAGATACTCACACAGCCAGACACACATACACACAGAAACAGATACTCACACAGCCAGACACACACACACACAGAAACAGATACTCACACAGCCAGACGCACACACACACACAGAAACAGATGCTCACACAGCCAGACACACATACACACAGAAACAGATACTCACACAGCCAGACACGCATACACACAGAAACAGATACTCACACAGCCAGACACGCATACACACAGAAACAGATACTCACACAGCCAGACACACATACACACAGAAACAGATACTCACACAGCCAAAGACAGTGACACAAACAGACAGAACCACAGCCAGACCCACGTTTCTGAGACTCAGATAGTGCGCACTGTCACGTCTCACCTGTTGTGTAGTAATTGTGTCCTTCCAGGTCAACAGGTCATTGACTGTTGCTTGATGCTGTAGATCCACCAATGCCTGATGCTTCATTATTCTCTCCTGTTAAATCACAAACATAAAATCAAACATCAGTGTCCGTCTCCTGAACTTTGCCCTTATTGCAAGTGATTTTTAAACAATCTTTTACACAATCTGGAGATGCTAGTTGGGCCCAGTGTTTATTGCCTGTCCCAAGTTGCCCCATGAAAAGGTGGGGGTGAGCTGTCTTCTTAATCCGCTGTAGTCCGTGTGCTGTAGGTAGACCCACTAGGCCCTGAGGGAGAGAAATCCAGGATTGTGACGCAGACAGTGAAGGAACGGCGATATATTTCCGAGTCTGGATGGGGAGTGACCTGGTGGGAATCTTGCAGGGGGTGGTGTTCCCATGTATCTGCAGCCCTTGTCCTTCCAGATGGAAGTGGCCATGGGTTTGGAAGGTGCTGTCTGAGGTGAATTTCTGCAGTGCATCTTGTAGATGGTACACACTGCAGCTACTGGGTGTCGGTGGGGAGGGAGTGGATGTTTGTGGATGTGGTGCCAATCAAGCAGCTGCTTTGTCCTGGGTGGTGTCAGACTTCTCGGATGTTGTTGTCCAGGTTTTTATGTACTGAACATACCTGTCCAATTTTCCACATTGTAGGTGCCAGTGTTGTAGCTGTACTGGAACAGGAGAAGGTGAGGGCTGCAGATGCCTGAAGAAGGGCTTATGCCCGAAACGTCGATTCTCCTGTTCCTTGGATGCTGCCTGACCTGCTGCACTTTTCCAGCAACACATTTTAAGCTCTGTACTGGAACAGCTTGGCTAGGGAAGAGGCAAGTTCTGGAGAACAGGTCTTCAGTGCTATTGCCAGAATGTTCTCAGGGCCCACAGCCTTTGCAGTATACCCAGTGCCCTCCTGCACTCTCCATTGAAACAGGGTCGATCCCCTGGTTTGATGGTAATGGTTGAGTGAGGGATATGCCGGGCCATGAGGTTACAGATTGTGCTGGAGCACAGTTTTGCTGCTGTTGGTGGCCCCCAGCGCCTCATGGATGCCCAGTTTCAAGTTACTTGATCTGTCCTTAGTAAGTGGGACAATGAGTCAATTTGGGTTTAAGATGTCAATTATCAGAGCTGCTTTTAACATTGTGGTATTTGTATGTTGATGATGAGAATGATGTTTGAGGGGAGTATCCAAGGTTGATGTTAGGAAAGGGTCACCAACAAGAAGTGAAATTGGACGTGTCCCAGGCAGCAAGCCTGACTCGGGATTTCCAAAACGAGATCGTTACCCCTCACAAGCTCTGACATGGCAGGCCGGTCACAACATCAAGGACATCCTGAAACCCACCAAGGAAAAATGTAACCTCGGCACCGAATCCATGGATATCCCGCGGTCAAGGCCACCCAAAATGGAGAAGAGGCATCCGACAAGATGGCAGACAAACCTCAAGCTTCTCCAGTTGACCCAGTGGTGGCCGAGAACCAACAGCAGGAGGGCATGAAAACCTGAACAAAACCCAAACCATCCTCCTGGTCCTTCCCCGCTTGGGGCAGCTTTATCGATCCAGCACTGAACTGATTCATAACCTCAGGAACATCAGTGGCAGACTGGCAGCTGTTATCCTTGATCCCAATGGACTGCCTTTGGAACAGTCCATGATGTAGGGACTGAAACAGGTGTCAATTTCAGCTGCATGCACACCATTATTACCAGTTTGTGAAATGAACAGTAATTTCTGGACAATTTTAATATTTGCCGATAGAACATAAGCATCACTGGCTGAGCCAATACGAGAAGGAGCTGCCTTCTGGACCCGCTGCAGTCCACAGCCTATGGGAATTCGAGGATTTGAACCCAGCAACACTGATGGCACAGTGATATATTTCCAGGTCAGGATGGTGAGGGGCTTGAACATAAAACCAGGAGGTACCCATTCTGCCCCTCGACACTGTTCTGCCATTCAAACAATCATAGTTAGAGACAAACAGAAACTGCTGACGCTGGAATCAAAAACAGACAGACAGGAGGGAGAGGGAACACAGCAAGGCAGGCAGCATCAGGAGGGAGAGGAACACAGCAAGGCAGGCAGCATCAGGAGGGAGAGGAACACAGCAAGGCAGGCAGCATCAGGAGGGAGAGGGGAACACAGCAAGGCAGACAGCATCAGGAGGGAGAGGAACACAGCAAGGCAGGCAGCATCAGGAGGGAGGGGGAACACAGCAAGGCAGGCAGCATCAGGAGGGAGGGGGAACACAGCAAGGCAGGCAGCATCAGGAGGGAGAGGGACACAGCAAGGCAGGCAGCATCAGGAGGGAGAGGGAACACAGCAAGGCAGGCGGTATCAGGAGGGAGGGGAACACAGCAAGGCAGGCAGCATCAGGAGGGAGAGGGAATACAGCAAGGCAGGCAGTATCAGGAGGGAGAGGGAACACAGCAAGGCAGGCAGCATCAGGAGGGAGAGGGACACAGCAAGGCAGGCAGCATCAGGAGGGAGGGGGAACACAGCAAGGCAGGCAGCATCAGGAGGGAGAGGGACACAGCAAGGCAGGCAGCATCAGGAGGGAGGGGGAACACAGCAAGGCAGGCAGCATCAGGAGGGAGAGGGACACAGCAAGGCAGGCAGCATCAGGAGGGAGAGGGAACACAGCAAGGCAGGCGGTATCAGGAGGGAGGGGAACACAGCAAGGCAGGCAGCATCAGGAGGGAGAGGGAATACAGCAAGGCAGGCGGTATCAGGAGGGAGGGGAACACAGCAAGGCAGGCAGTATCAGGAGGGAGAGGGAACACAGCAAGGCAGGCAGCATCAGGAGGGAGAGGGACACAGCAAGGCAGGCAGCATCAGGAGGGAGAGGGAACACAGCAAGGCAGGCAGCATCAGGAGGGAGAGGGAACACAGCAAGGCAGGCAGCATCAGGAGGGAGAGGGACACAGCAAGGCAGGCAGCATCAGGAGGGAGAGGGAACACATCAAGGCAGGCAGTATCAGGAGGGAGGGGGAACACAGCAAGGCAGGCAGCATCAGGAGGGAGAGGGACACAGCAAGGCAGGCAGCATCAGGAGGGAGAGGGACACAGCAAGGCAGGCAGCATCAGGAGGGAGAGGGAACACAGCAAGGCTGGCAGCATCAGGAGGGAGGGGGAACACAGCAAGGCAGGCAGCATCAGGAGGGAGAGGGACACAGCAAGGCAGGCAGCATCAGGAGGGAGGGGAACACAGCAAGGCAGGCAGCATCAGGAGGGAGGGGAACACAGCAAGGCAGGCAGTATCAGGAGGGAGAGGGACACAGCAAGGCAGGCAGCATCAGGAGGGAGAGGAACACAGCAAGGCAGGCAGCATCAGGAGGGAGAGGGACACAGCAAGGCAGGCAGCATCAGGAGGGAGGGGGAACACAGCAAGGCAGGCAGCATCAGGAGGGAGAGGGACACAGCAAGGCAGGCAGCATCAGGAGGGAGAGGGACACAGCAAGGCAGGCAGCATCAGGAGGGAGGGGAACACAGCAAGGCAGGCAGCATCAGGAGGGAGAGGGACACAGCAAGGCAGGCAGTATCAGGAGGGAGAGGGACACAGCAAGGCAGGCAGTATCAGGAGGGAGGGGAACACAGCAAGGCAGGCAGTATCAGGAGGGAGAGGGACACAGCAAGGCAGGCAGCATCAGGAGGGAGAGGGACACAGCAAGGCAGGCAGCATCAGGAGGGAGGGGAACACAGCAAGGCAGGCAGCATCAGGAGGGAGAGGGACACAGCAAGGCAGGCAGCATCAGGAGGGAGAGGAACACAGCAAGGCAGGCAGTATCAGGAGGGAGGGGAACACAGCAAGGCAGGCAGTATCAGGAGGGAGAGGGACACAGCAAGGCAGGCAGCATCAGGAGGGAGAGGAACACAGCAAGGCAGGCAGTATCAGGAGGGAGGGGAACACAGCAAGGCAGGCAGCATCAGGAGGGAGGGGAACACAGCAAGGCAGGCAGTATCAGGAGGGAGAGGGACACAGCAAGGCAGGCAGCATCAGGAGGGAGAGGGACACAGCAAGGCAGGCAGCATCGGGAGGGAGGGAGAAGTTGATGTTTATGGGTGTACCCCTTCTTCAGGACTCGGGGTAATGGGAGCTGCAGATAAAGAGGGAGGTGGGGTCGGGGTGGTGAGGGGGGGGATAGGTGAAGACAGGTAGAGGGTACGACCTGGTTGGTCAATGGGAAGAATGAATCCAGTCAGTGGCAGGGAGCAGTGGAAGGGAGGGTGAGGGTCTGGGAATGGAGTTGGGGGAAGGGAAGGGAGGTTATTTGAAACTGGAGAACTCAGTGTTGAATCCTCTGGGCTGGAGGCTGCCCAGGTGGAAGATCTTGTACTCTGCTCGAATTCTAGTAATCCAGTTGTTATTTCCTGGTGCTCTACTGGGTAGTATTCGGCGTTTTCTCCGCTGCGGCCTGGGTTTGATTTTTGGTCCGAGAATCTGGATTTCTTCACGACAATGACAATAGCAAAAGCAGATCAGCTCTGACAGAAATCTGTCTTTGAAAGCATTCCGTGTTCCCTCTTAAAGAAGGACTGACTGCACAGGTGGACAGATCATCCCTCATTCTCCTCGGAGACCATTCGCACTGCTGCCTCACAGCACCAGAGACCCAGGTTCAATCCCCGCCTCAGGCGACTGACTGTGTGGAGTTTGCACATTCTCCCCGTGTCTGCGTGGGTTTCCTCTGGGTGCTCCGGTTTCCTCCCACAGTCCAAAAATGTGCAGGTCAGATGAATTGGCCATGCTAAATTGTCCAGAGTGTTCAGGGATGTGTAGGTTAGGTGCATTAGTCAGGGGTAAATGTAGGATAATAGGATGGGGGGGTATCTGGGTGGGTTACTCTTTAGAGGGTCTGTGTGGACGTACTCTCACCACTGCAGGAGTTGTAATTGTCCAAGATTTGAAGAAATACAAGTCTTTGTAGCTGGCGGGGAGGGGGGGGGGGTTGTCGTGGTAGTCTGGCGCACTGACCTCTACACCGCTGAAGCCAGATGCCTACTGCACCCTCGACCATGACCCCACCCCCCATCATCTTCCAGACCATACAGAACCTCATCACCTCAGGAGATCTCCCACCCACAGCTTCCAACCTTATAGTCCGGGAACCCCGCACTGCCCGGTTCTACCTCCTTCCCAAGATCCACAAGCCTGACCACCCTGGCCGACCCATTGTCTCAGCATGCTCCTGCCCCACTGAACTCATCTCTACCTACCTCGACACTGTCCTATCCCCCCTAGTCCAGGAACTCCCCACATACATTCGAGATACCACCCACGCTCTCCACCTCCTCCAAGACTTCCGTTTCCCCGGCCCATAACACCTCATCTTCACCATGGATATCCAATCCCTCTACACCTCCATCCGCCATGACCAGGGCCTCCAAGCCCTCCGTTTCTTCCTCTCCCGCCCTCCCCAACAGTACCCTTCCACCGACACTCTCATTCGTTTGTCTGAGCTGGTCCTCACCCTCAACAATTTTCCCTTCCAAAGATCCTACTTCCTCCAGACCAAAGGGGTAGCCATGGGCACACGTATGGGCCCCAGCTATGCCTGTCTCTTTGTTGGCTACGTAGAGCAGTTGATCTTCCGTAATTACACCGGCACCACTCCCCACCTCTTCCTCCGCTACATTGATGACTGCATTGGCGCCACCTCGTGCTCCCGCGAGGAGGTTGAGCAATTCATCAACTTCACCAACACATTCCACACTGACCTTAAATTTACCTGGACCAACTCTGACACCTCCCCCCCCTTCCTGGACCTCTCCATCTCCATCAGTGACAACCGACTTGACACTGATATTTTTTACAAACCCACTGACTCCCACAGCTACCTGGATTACACCTCTTCCCACCCCACCTCTTGCAAAAATGCCATCCCATATTCCCAATTCCTCCGCCTCCGCCGTATCTGCTCCCAGAAGGACCAGTTCCACCACAGAACACACCAGATGGCCTCCTTCTTTAGAGACTGCAATTTCCCTTCCCACATGGTTAAAGATGCCCTCCAACGCATCTCGTCCAAATCCCACACCTCCGCCCTCAGACCCCAACCCCTCCAACCGTAACAAGGACAGAACGCCCCTGGTGCTCACCTTCCACCCTACCAACCTTCGCATAAACCAAATCATCCGCCGACATTTCCGCCACCTCCAAACAGACCCCACCACCAGGGATATATTTCCCTCCCCACCCCTTTCCGCCTTCCGCAAAGACCGCTCCCTCCGTGACTACCTGGTCAGGTCCACACCCCCCTACAACCCACCCTCCCATCCTGGCACCTTCCCCTGCCACCGCAGGAACTGTAAATCCTGCGCTCACACCTCCTCCCTCACCTCTATCCAAGGCCCTAAAGGAGCCTTCCACATCCAAAGTTTTACCTGCACATCCACCAATATCATTTATTGTATCAGTTGCTCCCGATGTGGTCTCCTCTACATTGGGGAGACTGGACGCCTTCTAGCAGAGCGCTTTAGGGAACATCTCCGGGACACCTGCACCAATCAACCACACAGCCCTGTGGCCCAACATTTCAACTCCCCCTCCCACTCTGCCGAGGACATGGAGGTCCTGGGCCTCCTTCACCGCCGCTCCCTCACCACCAGACACCTGGAGGAAGAATGCCTCATCTTCCGCCTCAGAACACTTCAACCCCAGGGCATCAATGTGGACTTCAACAGCTTCCTCACTTCCCCTTCCCCCACCTCATCCTAGTTTCAAACTTCCAGCTCAGCACCGTCCCCATGACCTGTCCTACCTGTCAATCCTCCTTCCCACCTATCTACTCCACCCTCCCCTCTGACCTATCACTTTTACTCCCACCTCCATCCACCTATTGCATTCCCAGTTATCTTCCCCCCCAGCCCCCTCCCATTTATCTCTCCACCCCTTAGACTTCCAGCCTCATTCCTGATGTAGGGTTTTTGTCTGAAACGTCGATTCTCCTGCTGCTGGGACGCTGCCTGACCCGCTGTGCTTTTCCAGCACCACACTCTAATCTGTCGCCCTGGTGATCATTACCCGTGCTCGCTCAGCCTCCTCCTTCAGCTCTCCTGTCTGGTGAGTGTGATGATCTTGGAGACACAGCCTGCAGATAGCGACTCCCTCTGTGTGACAGTACAATTCCAGCTGCCTGTGGTGGTTTTGGCAAAATCTTCCCAGATCCCCAGAGCAACCAGCACCCACTCCGGGACTGGGATCAGCACCCACTCCGGGACTGGGATCAGCACTCACTCCGGGATCATCCTGGCTTCTGTCTCGTTTCCAGGCTTCAGTGATCTGGCACAGGCGGATATTTTTGGCCAGCTGAGGTCTTTTGGGGAATTCACATCGACATTCTGGGCAGGAGTAGGAGCCAGAGCTCTCTCTGTCCCAGTACTTGGAGATACAGTGACTGCAGAAGGTGTGCCCACACTCCGTGGTCACTGGAGAACGGAAGACATCCAGGCAAATGGAGCATTGTAATTCCTTCTGAATTTCCATCGTGCCCTCTCCCCCTCCGCCTTCCCGCACTCAACCTCCCCCCAGCCCCTGGTCAGCCTCGGGCTGTAGTTACAGTGAGCCCACACCCAGGGGGATCTGATCTGGCTCCACCCCAGGGGGAGGCCTGTGTCTCTGACTGTCTCCCTTCCCAGGCAGCTCTCTCCGCCAGACCGTCACCCTCCCCCTGTCTCCCTGTCCCTGTCCCTGTCTCTGTCTCTGTCTCTCTCTCTCTCTGTGTCCCTGTCCCTGTCCCTGTCTCTCTCCGTCTCTCCCTCTCTCTGTCCCTGTCCCTGTCCCTGTCCCTGTCTCTCTCCGTCTCTCCCTCTCTCTGTCCCTGTCTCTCCTTTCCCGTCTCCTCTCTCTCCCTCTCTCTGTCCCTGTCCCTGTTCCTGTCTCTCTCTCTCTCTGTCCCTGTCCCTGTTCCTGTCTCTCTCCGTCTCTCCCTCTCTCTGTCCCTGTCTCTCCTTTCCCGTCTCCTCTCTCTCTCTCTCTCTGTTTCTGTTTCCGGAGCTGCGCTGCCGGAGCGAAATCGAAACTGACGTGTCGAGCAGCCATTAACTAATCGTAACCAGCCATTAACTCACCGTAACCAGCCATTAACTCACCGTGACCAGCCATTAACTCACCGTGATGTGGAGGAGCCGGTGTTGGACTGGGGTGTATAAAGTTAAAACTCACACAACCCCAGGTTATAGTCCAACAGGTTTAATTGGAGACACCAGCTTTCGGAGCGACGCTCCTTCACCAGGTACCGGGTGGGACAGGACATTATAACAAAAACCACAGTCTCATACCATTAAAACGCTACTTGAACAAACTACTGTTAAGTCTTTTAGAATGAGTTGCAGGTTTCGGTTCATTAATATGTAAATCTCGGAACTACTTTTAAGTCGCATTCTTGAGATAACTCCAGGCTTTATAAATCAAAAGGTGACATCTCAGCTCAGACAATGCATTAAAGGTGTGAGGTTAGAGTCTGTCTGTGTCCCAATTTTGAGAGAGACTGGTTCAAAAGGCAGAGTTCAGGACAGGCAACAATGAAAAGTTGCTGAGCAGAGGCTGATAGCCAAGGTCGGTCCCCATGGGGTGGGCCACCTCAACCGGGACTGTGGGTTCATGTCACACTACAGGTCACCCCATTGCAGTATATATTATATATATATATATATATATATAAAACACACACACACACACTACAGTGGTTAGCACTGCTGCCTCACAGTGCCCGAGACCCGGGTTCAATTCCCACCTCAGGCAACTGTTTGTGTGGAGTTTGCACATTCTCCCTGTGTCTGCGTGGGTTTCCTCCCACAGTCCAAAGATGTGCAGGTCAGGGTGGATTGGCCATGCTAAATTACCCGTAGTGTTAGGTGAAGGGGTAAATGTCAACTGTCAACGGGGGTGGTACCAGGGGACTGGAGAGTGGTGAATGTTGTGCCCCTGTTCAAAAAAAGGAATAGGGATAACCCTGGGAATTACAGTCCAGTTAGTCTTACTTCGGTAGTAGGCAAAGTAATGGAAAGGGTACTGAGGGATAGGATTTATGAGTATCTGGAAAGGCACTGCTTGATTAGGGACAGCCAGCACGGATTTGTGAGGGGTAGGTCTTGCCTTACAAGTCTTATTGAATTCTTTGAGGAGATGACCAAGCATGTGGATGAGGGTAGAGCAGTGGATGTAGTGTACATGGATTTTAGTAAGGCATTTGATAAGGTTCCCCATGGTAGGTTTATACGGAAAGTCAGGAGGCATGGGATAGAGGGAAATTTGGCCAATTGGATAGAGAACTGGCTAACCGGTCGAAGTCAGAGAGTGGTGGTAGATGGTAAATATTCAGCCTGGAGCCCAGTTACAAGTGGAGTTCCGCAGGGATCAGTTCTGGGTCCTCTGCTGTTCGTAATTTTTATTAATGACTTGGATGAGGGAGTCGAAGGGTGGGTCAGTAAATTTGCAGATGATACGAAGATTGGTGGAGTTGTGGATAGTGAGGAGGGCTCTTGTCGGCTGCAAAGGGACTTGGATATGATGCAGAGCTGGGCTGAGGAGTGGCAGATGGAGTTCAACCCTGCCAAGTGTGAGGTTGTCCATTTTGGAAGGACAAATAAGAATGCGAAATACAGGGTTAACAGTAGGGTTCTTAGTGAGGTGGAGGAACAGAGGGATCTTGGGGTCTATGTTCATAGATCTTTGAAAGTTGCCACTCAGGTGGATAGAGCTTGTAAGAAGGCCTATGGTGTATTAGCATTCATTAGCAGAGGGATTAAATTCAAGAGTCGTGAAGTGATGTTGCAACTGTACAGGACCTTGGTTAGGCCACATTTGGAGTACTGTGTGCAGTTCTGGTCGCCTCACTTTAGGAAAGATGTGGAAGCTTTGGAGAGGGTGCAGAGGAGATTTACCAGGATGTTGCCTGGAATGGAGAATAGGTCGTACGAGGATAGGTTGAGAGTGCTAGGCCTTTTCTCATTGGAACGGCGAAGGATGAGGGGTGACTTGATAGAGGTTTATAAGATGATCAGAGGAATAGATAGAGTAGACAGTCAGAAACTTTTTCCCCAGGTACAACAGAGTGTTACAAGGGGACATAAATTTAAGGTGAAGGGTGGAAGGTATAGGGGGGATGTCAGGGGCAGGTTCTTTACCCAGAGAGTGGTGGGGGCATGGAATGCGCTGCCTGTGGGAGTGGCAGAGTCAGAATCATTGGTGACCTTTAAGTGGCAATTGGATAGGTAAATGGATAGGTGTTTAAGCTAGGACAAATGTTCGGCACAACATCGTGGGCCGAAGGGCCTGTTCTGTGCTGTATTGTTCTATGTTCTAAATGTAGGGGAATGGGTCAGGGTGGGTTGCTCTTCAGAGAGTCAGTGTGGACTTGTTGGGTCGAAGGGCCTGTTTCCACACTGTAAGTAATCTAATTTAATTTTGACATACACACACTCTCTCACAGACACTCATAACAGCCACTATCACACTCACACACTAACGCAGACCCTCAAACATACGGTCTCTCTCAGACACACACATACACACCCCACACTCACATCCTCTCACAGAGTTATACTCCATCACATTCACACACACTCAGCCAAGCACGCACTGATGCAAACATACACTCTCACATACACTCACACTCATTTGCACACACTCACACTTTCCCTCTCCCTCACATGCACATACACACATATCAGTCTATGGGGTGAATTTGCATTTACAGAATTTTAATTGCAGATACACTATTTTGTTCAAAAAGCACACAATCTGCAGGTAGTCAAATGTAACATTTTATAAATGCCTACTTTGGAAATAGAACCAGTCTGACTCAAGGTTGGAATACGACAGACGCTAACCTCACACCTTTAATGCATTGTCTGAGCTGAGGTGTCACCTTTTTCTTTAATAAAACCTTAAGTTATCTCAAAAATGTGACTTATAAGAAGTTCTGGAATTTACATATTAATGAACCAAAACCTACAACCCACTCTAAAGGATGAAAGACTTAACAGCACCCTAGGTTTGTTCACTATAATCTTTTGCTCGATATTCTGTGTCTTAAGAGCCTGCTCCACAACTACCTGCTAAAGGGGCAGCGCTCTGAAAGCTAGTGCTTCCAAATAAACCTGTTGGACTATAACCTAGTGTTGTGTGATTTTTAACTAACTGTAACCAGCCACTAACTAGTAACGAAGGTGGCCAGTCAGGGCCAGTAGCTCTGACGTGGAGTGGGTGCTGCACCAATAAGGAATGGACACTGCGGCTGGGTTTGGGCAGCTTTAATGAGGGACTCTGGCTAACAGCAATCTATAAATAGAGATGGAGTTTGTATCCGAGTGTAAACAGGGAGATCTGCTCTGCTCAGCTCAGCTCATCTCTCTCCTCTCCCGGGAACAGCCTCTCCTTCAGCGCTTTAACTCTGGCCAGGCTCTAGACCAGGGACAGCAGCTACAGCTTTAGAAATGCAGCCTGTTCCTGGGTACCTGTAACAAGACCCACATGTCAGCACATCCCATAATATCCACACGGACAGTCTGACATTACAGCACAGCACCCAATCCTAATTACACACACAGCCCCCCACCAACCTCCCGGGTATCACAGGGTAAACCCCAAACACTGCCCCTGGGGGTATCACAGGGTAAACCCCAAACACTGCCCCTGGGACTGTCACAGGGTAAACCCCAAACACTGCCCCTGGGACTGTCACAGGGTAAACCCCAAACACTGCCCCTGGGACTGTCACAGGGTTAACCCCAAACACTGCCCCTGGGACTGTCACAGGGTTAACCCCAAACACTGCCCCTGGGGGTATCACAGGGTAAACCCCAAACACTGCCCCTGGGACTGTCACAGGGTAAACCCCAAACACTGCCCCTGGGACTGTCACAGGGTTAACCCCAAACACTGCCCCTGGGACTCTCACAGGGTAAGTCCCAAACACTGCCCCTGGGACTGTCACAGGGTAAACCCCAAACACTGCCCCTCGGGGTATCACATAGTAAACCCCAAATACTGCCCCTTGGAGGTATCACAGGGTAAACCCCAAACACTGCCCCTGGGACTGTCACAGGGTTAACCCCAAACACTGCCCCTGGGACTGTCACAGGGTAAACCCCAAACACTGCCCCTGGGGGTATCACAGGGTAAACCCCAAACACTGCCCCTGGGACTGTCACAGGGTAAACCCCAAACACTGCCCCTGGGACTGTCACAGGGTTAACCCCAAACACTGCCCCTGGGACTCTCACAGGGTAAGTCCCAAACACTGCCCTTGGGACAGTCACAGGGTAAACCCCAAACACTGCCCCTCGGGGTATCACAGGGTAAACCCCAAACACTGCCCCTCGGGGTATCACATGGTAAACCCCAAACACTGCCCCTGGAGGTATCACAGGGTAAACCCCAAACACTGCCCCTGGGACTGTCACAGGGTAAGCCCCAAACACTGCCCCAGGGACTATCACAGGGTAAACCCCAAACACTGCCCCTGGGACTGTCACAGGGTTAACCCCAAACACTGCCCCTGGGACTGTCACAGGGTAAACCCCAAACACTGCCCCTGGGACTATCACAGGGTAAACCCCAAACACTGCCCTTGGGGGTATCACAGGGTAAACCCCAAACACTGCCCCTGGGACTATCACAGAGTAAACCCCAAACACTGCCCCTGGGGGTATCACATGGTTAACCCCAAACACTGCCCCTGGGGGTATCACAGGGTAAACCCCAAACACTGCCCCTGGGACTGTCACAGGGTAAACCCCAAACACTGCCCCTGGGACTACCACAGGGTAAACCCCAAACACTGCCCCTGGGGGTATCACAGGGTAAACCCCAAACACAGCCCTTGGGGGTATCACAGGGTAAACCCCAAACACTGCCCTTGGGGGTATCACAGGGTAAACCCCAAACACTGCCCTTGGGGGTATCACAGGGTAAACCCCATCACTGCCCCTGGGATTGTCACAGGGTTAACCCCAAACACTGCCCCTGGGGGTATCACAGGGTAAACCCCAAACACTGCCCCTGGGGGTATCACAGGGTAAACCCCAAACACTGCCCCTGGGGGTATCACAGGGTAAACCCCAAACACTGCCCTTGGAGGTATCACAGGGTAAACCCCAAACACTGCCCCTGGGGGTATCACAGGGTAAACCCCAAACACTGCCCCTGGGGGTATCACATGGTAAACCCCAAACACTGCCCCTGGGGGTATCACAGGGTAAACCCCAAACACTGCCCCTGGGACTGTCACAGGGTAAACCCCAAACACTGCCCCTGGGGGTATCACAGGGTAAACCCCAAACACTGCCTCTGGGGGTATCACAGGGTAAACCCCAAACACTGCCCCCCCCGGGTATCACAGGCTAAACCCCAAATACTGCCCCTCGGGGTATCACAGGGTAAACCCCAAACACTGCCCCTGGGACTGTCACAGGGTAAACCCCAAACACTGCCCCTGGGACTGTCACAGGGTAAACCCCAAACACTGCCCCTGGGGGTATCACAGGCTAAACACCAAATACTGCCCCTCGGGGTATCACAGGGTAAACCCCAAACACTGTCTCTGGACAGTCACAGGGTAAACCCCAAACACTGCCCCTGGGGGTATCACAGGGTAAACCCCAAACACTGCCCCTGGGACTGTCACAGGGTTAACCCCAAACACTGCCCCTGGGACTGTCACAGGGTAAACCCCAAACACTGCCTCTGGGACAGTCACAGGGTAAACCCCAAACACTGCCCTTGGGGGTATCACTGGGTTAACCCCAAACACTGCCCCTCGGGGTATCACAGGGTAAACCCCAAACACTGCCCCTGGGACAGTCACAGGGTAAACCCCAAACACTGCCCCTGGGACTGTCACAGGGTTAACCCCAAACACTGCCCCTGGGACTATCACAGGGTAAACCCCAAACACTGCCCCTGGGACTGTCACAGGGTTAACCCCAAACACTGCCCCTGGGGGTATCACAGGGTAAACCCCAAACACTGCCCTTGGGGGTATCACAGGGTAAACCCCAAACACTGCCTTTGGGGTATCACAGGGTAAACCCCAAACACTGCCCTTGGAGATATCACAGGGTAAACCCCAAACACTGCCCCTGGGACAGTCACAGGGTAAACCCCAAACACTGCCCCTGGGACTGTCACAGGGTAAACCCCAAACACTGCCCCTGGGACTGTCACAGGGTAAACCCCAAACACTGCCCCTGGGGGTATCACAGGGTAAACCCCAAACACTGCCCCTGGGACTGTCACAGGGTAAACCCCAAACACTGCCCCTGGGACTACCACAGGGTAAACCCCAAACACTGTCCCTCGGGGTATCACAGGGTAAACCCCAAACACTGCCCCTGGGACAGTCACATGGTTAACCCCAAACACTGCCCCTGGGACAGTCACAGGGTAAACCCCAAACACTGCCCCTGTGGGTATCACAGGGTAAACCCCAAACACTGCCCCTGGGACTGTCACAGGGTAAACCCCAAACACTGTCCCTGGGACTGTCACAGGGTAAACCCCAAACACTGCCCCTGGGACTGTCACAGGGTTAACCCCAAACACTGCCCCTCGGGGTTTCACAGGGTAAACCCCAAACACTGCCCCTGGGACTGTCACAGGGTAAACCCCAAACACTGTCCCTGGGACTGTCACAGGGTAAACCCCAAACACTGCCCCTGGGACTATCACAGGGTAAACCCCAAATACTGCCCCTGGGACTGTCACAGGGTAAACCCCAAACACTGCCCCTGGGGGTAACACAGGGTAAACCCCGTACACTGCCCCTGGGACTATCACAGGGTAAACCCCAAATACTGCCCCTGGGACTGTCACAGGGTAAACCCCAAACACTGCCCCTGGGGGTAACACAGGGTAAACCCCAAACACTGCCCTTGGGGGTATCACAGGGTAAACCCCAAACACTGCCCCTGGGATTGTCACAGGGTTAACCCCAAACACTGCCCCTGGGGGTATCACAGGGTAAACCCCAAACACTGCCCCTGGGGGTATCACAGGGTAAATCCCAAACACTGCCCCTGGGTGTATCACAGGGTAAACCCCAAACACTGCCCTTGGAGGTATCACAGGGTAAACCCCAAACACTGCCCCTGGGACTATCACAGGGTAAACCCCAAACACTGCCCCTGGGGGTATCACAGGGTAAACCCCAAACACTGCCCTTGGAGGTATCACAGGGTAAACCCCAAACACTGCCCCTGGGACAGTCACATGGTTTACCCCAAACACTGCCCCTGGGGGTATCACAGGGTAAACCCCAAACACTGCCCCTGGGACTGTCACAGGGTAAACCCCAAACACTGCCCCTGGGATTGTCACAGGGTAAGCCCCAAACACTGCCCCTGGGACTATCACAGGGTAAGCCCCAAACACTGCCCCTGGGACTACCACAGGGTAAACCCCAAACACTGCCCCTCTGACTGTCACAGGGTAAGCCCCAAACACTGCCCCTGGGGGTATCACAGGGTAAGCCCCAAACACTGCCCCTGGGACTACCACAGGGTAAACCCCAAACACTGCCCCTCTGACTGTCACAGGGTAAACCCCAAACACTGCCCCTGGGGGTATCACAGGGTAAACCCCAAACACTGCCCCTGGGACAGTCACAGGGTAAACCCCAAACACTGCCCCTGGGGGTATCACAGGGTAAACCCCAAACACTGCCCCTGGGGGTATCACAGGGTAAACCCCAAACACTGCCCCTGTGGGTATCACAGGGTATACCCCAAACACTGCCCCTGGGGGTATCACAGGGTAAACCCCAAACACTGCCCCTGGGGGTATCACATGGTAAACCCCAAACACTGCCCCTGGGGGTATCACAGGGTATACCCCAAACACTGCCCCTGGGGGTATCACAGGGTAAACCCCAAACACTGCCCCTGGGGGTATCACAGGGTAAACCCCAAACACTGCCCCCCCCCCGGGTATCACAGGGTGCGCCCCCCCGTTGGAGAGGAGTGTTCATTCACTCACAGATGCTCCACCAGGTTCCAATTCTGTCACATGACTGGCCACATTCGCAATGTTTGTCTCTCACCCTCATGGCCAATGAGCGAGATTCAGGAAGGTCATGCTTTATAAATGCATCTCCCAATTTATACCTTTATGAACGTAAGTGTCCAGGGAGCAAACCAGTTTATTATTTTAGTTTCATTTCACAATTTTGAGCTGGGATTTCATGAGATCTCTCGTTTCATTTTGGCTTCACACGGACTTAATGTCCAGCCAAACAGCTGATCGAGAGACAGAATACTTGGATAGGTTAAAGTGTACACCACAATGTTCTCAGCAAGAATTGAATATATCAATTTCCAGTGAATTTGGCAGATTGGGAAATCCCTATTGCTATGTTTTGTGTACCCCACTGTGGTTACAGGGAATGCATCCAGTGAAGATTGATTTAATCATTGGATACTTGCCCCTCCAGGTAGCACTCTGACACAAACAGCCTTTCCTCACTTAAAGATCTCGAATCACTGACTGTCTAACTTCAAGATGAATTGAAATAAAAATAACAGACACCTCTTTTATCACATCAGCTGCTGTAATGCTGACACTGCGCTCTGTAGCAAACAATTCGATTTTAAAGACCTGAACCTATTTTTCCAGTCACACTATTCAGAGATGCTATGACACACTCTGAAGCAGGTGGGATCTGAAACTAAGCCTCCTGGTCCAGGGGCATGGACATCACCACAAGTGGGCCCCTGACTTTCAGTAATCAGATGACAGACTAACCTGTGATTCCTTAAGGATGAAATTGCCTGTGAATAGTAGGACCAAAGGGAACACCAATATTTCCCAGTCCCTATGGCTTGCATGAACAATGTTGATCACTAAACAAGGATAAGATTGATAACAATTTCTCCTTCGAATCCTCCCACTTCCTCCAAACCAAAGGGGTAGCCATGGGCACACGTATGGGCCCCAGCTATGCCTGTCTCTTTGTTGGCTACGTAGAACAGTTGATCTTCCGTAATTACACCGGCACCACTCCCCACCTCTTCCTCCGCTACATTGATGACTGCATTGGCGCCACCTCGTGCTCCCGCGAGGAGGTTGAGCAGTTCATCAACTTCACCAACACATTCCATCCTGACCTTAAATTCACCTGCTGAAAATGTGTTGCTGGAAAAGCGCAGCAGGTCAGGCAGCATCCAAGGAACAGGCGAATCGACGTTTTGGACATGAGCCCTTCTTCAGGCTTATGCCCGAAACATCGATTCTCCTGTTCATTGGATGCTGCCTGACCTGCTGCGCTTTTCCAGCAACACATTTTTAGCTCTGATCTCCAGCATCTGCAGACCTCACTTTCTCCTCTAAAATTTACCTGGACCATCTTTGACACCTCCCTCCCCTTCCTGGACCTCTCCATCTCCATTAATGACGACCGACTTGACACTGACATTTTTTACAAACCCACCGACTCCCACAGCTACCTGGATTACACCTCTTCCCACCCCACCTCCTGCAAAAATGCCATCCCGTATTCCCAATTCCTCCGGCTCCGCTGTATCTGCTCCCAGGAGGACCAGCTCCACCACAGAACACACCAGATGGCCTCCTTCTTTAGAGACCGCAATTTCCCCTCCCATGTGGTTGAAGATGCCCTCCAACGCATCTCGTCCACATCCCGCACCTCTGACTGCAAACCCACCCCTCCAACCGTAACAAGGACAGAACCCCTCTGGTCCTCACCTCCCCCCCCACCCCAACCTCCATATAAACTGCATCATACTCCACCATTTCCGCCACCTACAAACAGACCTCACCATCAGAGATATAGTTCCCTCCCCTCCCCTACCCACTTTCCGCAAAGACCGTTCCCTCCGTGACTACCTGGTCAGGTCCACGCCCCCCACTGTGCCACCGTGGGCGGCACGGTGGCACACTGGTTAGCACTGCTGCCTCACAGCGCCTGAGACCCGGGTTCAATTCCCGCCTCAGGCGACTGACTGTGTGGAGTTTGCACATTCTCCCTGTGTCTGCGTGTGTTTCCTCCGGGTGCTCCGGTTTCCTCCCACATTCCAAAGATGTGCAGGTCAGGTGAATTGGCCATGCTAAATTGCCTGTAGTGTTAGGTAAGGGGTAAATGTAGGGGCATGGGTGGGTTGCGCTTCGGAGGGTCGGTGTGGACTTGTTGGGCCGAAGGGCCTGTTTCCACGCTGTAATGTAATCTAATGTAATCTAATCTAAAACCCACCCTCCCATCCTGGCACTTTCCCCTGCCACCGCAGGAACTGTAAAACCTGCGCCCACACCTCCTCCTTCACCTCTATCCAAGGCCCCAAAGGAGCTTTCCACATCCATCAAAGTTTTACCTGCACATCCACTAATATCATTTATTGTATCCGTTGCTTCCGATGTGGTCTCCTCTACATTGGGGAGACTGGGCGCCTCCTAGCAGAGCACTTTAGGGAACATCTCCGAGACACCCTCACCAATCAACTACACCGCCCCGTGGCTCAACATTTCAACTCCCCCTCCCACTCTGCCGAGGACATGGAGGTCCTGGGCCTCCTTCACCGCCGCTCCCTCACCACCAGACGCCTCATCTTCCGCCTCGGAACACTTCAACCCCAGGGCATCAATGTGGACTTCAACAGCTTCCTCATTTCCCCTTCCCCCACCTCATCCTAATTCCAAACTTCCAGCTCAGCACTGTCCCCATGACCTGGCCTACCTGCCAATCTCCCTTCCCACCTATCTACTCCACCTTCCCCTCTGACCTATCACCTTCATCCCCACCCCCACCCACCTATTGCACTCTTTGCGACCTTCTCCCCAGCCCCTCCCCCCCCCCCACTCCCAATTATCTCTCCACCTGGAGGCTCCTGGCCTTCATTCCTGATGAAGGGCTTCTCCTGCTCCTCGGATGCTGCCTGACCTGCTGTGCTTTTCCAGCACCACTCTAATCTAGACTCTGATCTCCAGCATCGGCAGTCCTGACTTTCGCCTAAGATTAATAAAACCTTGCTCAAAGATACAGTTGGTCAGAAGTCAGGGTGTTCTCCCCGCTGGGGGGCCTGGAGTTTGACACAGACATTACTTCCATCGATAAAAGGAAACTTGGCATTACAATCCTTTTCGTTTGCCCGTATCTTCCTGCACAGCCAATCACAACAGGGGGAAGTGATGAACTGGGCTGCTGGACACTGGTCTGGATGGCCACAGCTCTCTGGCCAGCGTGGTCACTCTGAGAGAGCTGGACAGGGTTCTCACTGTCATGTTTACTGAAAGGTTCATGGGCCGATTTGAGAAACGTGTGTTTGGCTGGACTCTGACTCCCAGTTTATATGATGGTCAATGCTGCTTGGAACTTACACTGATATAACAATCCTGCTGAGGGACAGGCCAGCTCTGGCACTGATTAAACATTCGGTTGGTGCCTGCAATTAAGATAAAGGAGACAGTCAGCAGCTCATGGTCTGTGTATCATTCATCTGAGCTAGTCAGCCGACCCTCCCTTAAGCCTCCCACTGCATACCCAAACCTACACAGTGAACAGGCTGGAGAACTGAACACTACATGGTCACAGTCCACTCAGGGCACACGCAATACTGACCTGTAATACATAGCAGAGGGTATCTCAGAGACTCTCACAGTACATGGGGCATACACATCAGAATAATAATGGTGTGCTACTATGAGTGCTAACTGATAAACTGAATGTAATTCAGTGTGTCTCTGATATTCTGGCTATTCTCCAGAACATGGACTGATCCTGCTCAGTGCTGGGATTACTGGAAAAAGGTCCAAGTTCCTGGGATTCAATCCATTATTTTTGAGAAATGGGAAGTGATTGTGGAAAGAGGGATAATGGAGGTTGATTTCTTTGAAAAATGCTCCAATATTCCCAGGACTAAAACCAGTGATTTAGGGATTGGGGTAAGAGGCAGTAGGGTCAGGGAGAATGGGAATAATACTGGGAATGGTCAACACTGGGGCTTCAAGTGCACAAAATTAAGGATTTGCCAATAGCTGGGAGCATTGGCAGGATGTTCCTGAGGAACAAATCCCTCGTTTCTGAGAAGGCTTCCAGCTGAGTATAATTGATGTCGAAAGAACAACGGGAATCTCAATAAACAATTCTTCATTTTTATCCAATTTGTCAAGTCTGATTCGTCCTCAGAACCCTGGCAGACACACCTTCCCAAATTCAGTAACACACACTGATTATACGCTCAGAATGCACAGAAACGTGGCCAGTTCAGGCACTCCGAATCAAAGCCAAACCATCAAAATGGGATTAGCAAAAGGGGAAGTGGGGAGCTGGTGTTATTCAGCTGTGTATTTTGGTTATTGCTAAGCCAGCCTGCTCCAACCTGGTCACCTCCTCCACATCCATGTATTGGTTATCCCATTTACCCCCTCCCCATCACTGTAACCCCCTACACCCCCTCCCCATCACTGTAACCCCCTACACCCCCTCCCCATCACTGTAACCCCCTACACCCCCTCCCCATCATTGTAACCCCCTACACCCCCTCCCCATCATTGTAACCCCCTACACCCCCTCCCAATCACTGTAACCCCCGACACCCCCTCCCTATCACTGTAACCCCCTACACCCCCTCCCCATCACTGTAACCCCCTACACCCCCTCCCCATCACTGTAACCCCCTACACCCCCTCCCCATCACTGTAACCCCCTACACCCCCTCCCCATCACTGTAACCCCCTACACCCCCTCCCCATCATTGTAACCCCCTACACCCCCTCCCAATCACTGTAACCCCCGACACCCCCTCCCTATCACTGTAACCCCCTACACCCCCTCCCCATCACTGTAACCCCCTACACCACATCCCTATCACTGTAACCCCCTACACCCCATCCCTATCACTGTAACCCCCTACACCCCCTCCCTATCTCTGTAACCCCCTACACCCCCTCCCCATCACTGTAACCCCCTACACCCCCTCCCCATCATTGTAACCCCCTACACCCCCTCCCCATCACTGTAACCCCCTACACCCCCTCCCCATCATTGTAACCCCCTACACCCCCTCCCCATCACTGTAACCCCCTACACCCCCTCCCCATCACTGTAACCCACTGCACCCCCTCCCCATCATTGTAACCCCCTACACCCCCTCCCTATCACTGTAACCCCCTACACCCACTCCCCATCACTGTAACCCAGTACACCCCCTCCCCATCACTGTAACCCTCTGCACCCCCTCCCTATCACTGTAACCCCCTACACCCCCTCCCCATCACTGTAACCCCCTACACCCCCTCCCCATCATTGTAACCCCCTACACCCCCTCCCCATCATTGTAACCCCCTACACCCCCTCCCCATCACTGTAACCCCCTACACCCCCTCCCCATCACTGTAACCCCCTACACCCCCTCCCCATCATTGTAACCCCCTACACCCCCTCCCCATCATTGTAACCCCCTACACCCCCTCCCCATCACTGTAACCCCCTACACCCCCTCCCCATCACTGTAACCCACTGCACCCCCTCCCCATCATTGTAACCCCCTACACCCCCTCCCTATCACTGTAACCCCCTACACCCCCTCCCCATCACTGTAACCCAGTACACCCCTCCCCATCACTGTAACCCTCTGCACCCCCTCCCTATCACTGTAACCCCCTAAACCCCCTCCCAATCACTGTAACCCCCTACACCCCCACCCTATCACTGTAACCCCCTACACCCCCTCCCCATCACTGTAACCCCCTACACCCCCTCCCCATCACTGTAACCCACTGCACCCCCGCCCCATCACTGTAACCCCTACACCCCCTCCCCATCACTGTAACCCACTGCACCCTCTCCCCATCACTGTAACCCCCTACACCCCCTCCCTATCACTGTAACCCCCTACACCCCCTCCCAATCACTGTAACCCACTGCACCCCCTCCCCATCACTGTAACCCCCTACACCCCCTCCCCATCACTGTAACCCCCTACACCCCCTCCCAATCACTGTAACCCACTGCACCCCCTCCCCATCACTGTAACCCAGTACACCCCCTCCCCATCACTGTAACCCCCTGCCCCCCCTCCCTATCACTGTAACCCCCTACTCCCCCTCCCTATCACTGTAACCCCCTACACCACATCCGTATCACTGGAACCCCCTACTCCACCTCCCTATCACTGTAACCCCCTACACCCCCTCCCTATCACTGTAACCCCCTACACCCCCACCCTATCACTGTAACCCCCTACACCCCCTCCCTATCTCTGTAACCCAGTACACCCCCTCCCCATCACTGTAACCCCCTACACCCCCTCCCTATCACTGTAACGTCCTACACCCCCTTCCCATCACTGTAACCCCCTACACTCCGTCCCGATCACTGTAACCCCCTACACCCCCTCCCTATCTCTGTAATCCCCTACACCCCCTCCCTATCTCTGTAATCCCCTACACCCCCTCCCCATCACTGTAACCCCCTACACTCCCTCCCTATCACAGTAACCCCCTACATCCCCTCCATATCACTGTAACCCCCTATACCCCTTCCCCATCACTGTAACCCCCTACAGCCCCTCCCTATCACTGTAACCCCCTACACCCCCTCCCTATCTCTGTAAACCCCTACACCCCCTCCCCATCACTGTAACCCCCTACACCCCCTCCCTATCACTGTAACCTCTCCCGCCATCAATGTTAACCCCTACACCCCCTACCTATCTCTATAACCCCCTACACCCCCTCCCTATCACTGTAACCCCCTCCAGCCCCTCCCTATCACTGTAACCCCCTACACCCCCTCCCTATCACTGTAACACCCTACACCCGCTCCCTATCACTGTAACCCCCTACACCCCCTCCCTATCTCTGTAAACCCCTACACCCCCTCCCCATCACTGTAACCCCCTACACCCCCTCCCTATCACTGTAACCTCTCCCCCCATCAATGTTAACCCCTACACCCCCTACCTATCTCTATAACCCCCTACACCCCCTCCCTATCACTGTAACCCCCTCCAGCCCCTCCCTATCACTGTAACCCCCTACACCGCCTCCCTATCACTGTAACTCCCCAATCACTGTAACCCCCTACACACCCTCCCTATCACTGTAACCCCCTACACCCCCTCCCTATCACTGTAACCCACTACACCCCCTCCCTATCTCTATAACCCCCTACACCCCCACCCCATCACTGTAATCCCCTACACCTCTCCCTGTCACTGTAACCCCCTCCCCCCATCAATGTTAACCCCTCCACCCCCACCCTATATCTATAACCCCCTACACCCCCTCCCCATCACTGTAAACCCCTACACCTCTCCCTATCACTGTAACCCCCTACACCCCCTCCCCATCACTGTAACCCCTACAACCCCTCCCTATCACTGTAACCCCCTAGCCCACCCTCCCTATCACTGTAACTCCTTACACCCCCTCCCCATCACTGTAACCCCCTACACCCCCTCATCTAACTCTGTAACCCCCTACACTCTCTCCGTATCACTGTAACCCCCTGCACCCCTTCCCTATCACTGTAACTCCCCCATCACTGTAACCCACTACAGCCCCTCCCCATCACTGTAACCCCGTACACCCCCTCCCTAACTCTGTAACCCCCTACACCCCTTCCCGATCACTGTAACCCCCTACACCCCCTCCCCATCACTGTAACCCCCTACACCCCCTCCCTAACACTGTAACCCCCTACACCCCCTCCCCATCACTGTAACCCCCTACACCCCCTCCCTAACTCTGTAACCCCTTACACCCCCTCCCTATCACTGTAACCCCCTACAACGCCTCCCCATCACTGTAACCCCCTACACTCCCTCCCTATCTCTGTAACCCCCTACAGCACCTACACCCCACCCCTATCTCTGTAACCCCCTCCCTATCACTGTAACTGCCTACACCCCTTCCGTATCACTGTAACCCCCTACACCCCCTCCCTATCACTGTAACCCCCTACATCCCCTCCCTATCACTGTAACCCCCTACACCCCCTCCCCATCACTGTAACCCCCTACACCCACTCCCTATCACTGTTACCCCCACACTCCCTCCCTATCACTGTAACCCCCTACATCCCCTCCCTATCACTGTAACCCCCTACACCCCCTCCCCATCACTGTAACCCCCTACACCCCCTCCCTATCACTGTAACCCCCTACAACCCATCCCTATCACTGTAACCCCCTACAACCCCTCCCCATCACTGTAACCCCCTACACTCCCTCCCTAACTCTGTAACTCCCTCCAGCCCCTCCCTATCTCTGTAACCCCCTACAGCCCCTACACCCCACCCCTATCTCTGTAACCCCCTTCCTATCACTGTAACCCACTTCACCCCCTCCCTATTACTGTAACCCCCTACACCCCTTCCGTATCACTGTAACCCCCTACACCCACTCCCTATCACTGTAACCCCCTACATCCCCTCCCTATCACTGTAACCCCCTACACCCCCTCCCCATCACTGTAACCCCCTACACCCACTCCCTATCACTGTTACCCCCACACTCTCTCCCTATCACTGTAACCCCCTACATCCACTCCCTATTACTATAACCCCCTAAACCCCTCCCCATCACTGTAACCCCCTGCACCCCTTCCCTATCACTGTAACTCCCCCATTACTGTAACCCCCTACAGCCCCTCCCCATCACTGTAACCCCGTACACCCCCTCCCTAACTGTAAGCCCCTACACCCCCTCCCGATCACTGTAACCCCCTACACACCCTCCCCATCACTGTATCCCCTTACACCCCCTCCCTATCACTGTAACCCCCTACAACCCATCCCTATCACTGTAACCCCCTACAATCCCTCCCCATCACTGTAACCCCCTACACTCCCTCCCTAACTCTGTAACTCCCTCCAGCCCCTCCCTGTCTCTGTAACCCCCTACAGCCCCTACACCCCACCCCTATCTCTGTAACCCCCTCCCTATCACTGTAGCCCCCTTCACCCCCTCCCTATCACTGTAACTCCCTACACCCCTTCTGTATCACTGTAACCCACTACATCCACTCCCTATCACTGTTACCCCCACACTCCCTCCCTAACTCTGTAACCCCCTACAACCCCTCCCTATCACTGTAACCCCCTACACCCCCTCCCTATCACTGTAACCTCCTACACCCCATCCCTATCTCTGTAACCCCCTACGCCCCCTCCCTATCACTGTAACCCCCTACACCCCATCCCTACCTCTGTAACCTCCTACCCCCCCTCCCTATCTCTGTAACCCCCTCCAGCCCCTACACCCCCTCTCTATCTCTGTAACCCCCTCCAGCCCCTCCCTATCTCTGTAACCCCCTACAGCCCCTACACCCCACCCCTATCTCTGTAACCCCCTTCCTATCACTGTAACCCACTTCACCCCCTCCCTATTACTGTAACCCCCTACACCCCTTCCGTATCACTGTAACCCCCTACACCCACTCCCTATCACTGTAACCCCCTACATCCCCTCCCTATCACTGTAACCCCCTACACCCCCTCCCCATCACTGTAACCCCCTACACCCACTCCCTATCACTGTTACCCCCACACTCCCTCCCTAACTCTGTAACCCCCTACACCCCCTCCCTATCACTGTAACCCCTTACACCCCCTCCCTATCACTGTATCCTCCTACACCCCATCCCTATCTCTGTAACCCCCTACGCCCCCTCCCTATCACTGTAACCCCCTACACCCCATCCCTACCTCTGTAACCTCCTACACCCCCTCCCTATCTCTGTAACCCCCTCCAGCCCCTACACCCCCTCTCTATCTCTGTAACCCCCTACAGCCCCTACACCCCCTCCCTATCTCTGTAACCCCCTACAGCCCCTACACCCCCTCCCTATCTCTGTAACCCCCTACAGCCCCTACACCCCCTCCCTATCTCTATCTATGTAACCCCCTCCAGCCCCTACACCCCCTCTCTATCTCTGTAACCCCCTACAGCCCCTACACCCCCTCTCTATCTCTGTAACCCCCTACAGCCCATACACCCCCTCCCTATCTCTGTAACCCCCTCCAGCCCCTACACCCTCTCCCTATCTCTGTAATCCCCTACAGCCCCTACACCCCCTCCCTATCTCTGTAACCCCCTCCAGCCCCTACACTCCCTCCCTATCTCTGTAACCCCCTACAGCCCCTACACCGCCTCTCTATCTCTGTAACCCCCTCCAGCCCCTACACCCCCTCCCTATCTCTGTAACCCCCTACAGCCCCTACACCCCCTCCCTATCTCTTTAACCCCCTACAGTCCCTACACCCCCTCCCTATCTCTGTAACCCCCTCCAGCCCCTACACCCTCTCTCTATCTCTGTAACTCCCTCCAGCCCCTACACCCCCTCCCTATCTCTGTAACCCCCTCCAGCCCCTACACCCTCTCTCTATCTCTGTAACTCCCTCCAGCCCCTACACCCCCTCCCTATCTCTGTAACCCCCTCCAGCCCCTCCCTATCACTGTAACCCCCTACACCCCCTCCCTATCACTGTAACACCCTACACCCGCTCCCTATCACTGTAACCCCCTACACCCCCTCCCTATCTCTGTAAACCCCTACACCCCCTCCCCATCACTGTAACCCCCTACACCCCCTCCCTATCACTGTAACCTCTCCCCCCATCAATGTTAACCCCTACACCCCCTACCTATCTCTATAACCCCCTACACCCCCTCCCTATCACTGTAACCCCCTCCAGCCCCTCCCTATCACTGTAACCCCCTACACCGCCTCCCTATCACTGTAACTCCCCAATCACTGTAACCCCCTACACACCCTCCCTATCACTGTAACCCCCTACACCCCCTCCCTATCACTGTAACCCACTACACCCCCTCCCTATCTCTATAACCCCCTACACCCCCACCCCATCACTGTAATCCCCTACACCTCTCCCTGTCACTGTAACCCCCTCCCCCCATCAATGTTAACCCCTCCACCCCCACCCTATATCTATAACCCCCTACACCCCCTCCCCATCACTGTAAACCCCTACACCTCTCCCTATCACTGTAACCCCCTACACCCCCTCCCCATCACTGTAACCCCTACAACCCCTCCCTATCACTGTAACCCCCTAGCCCACCCTCCCTATCACTGTAACTCCTTACACCCCCTCCCCATCACTGTAACCCCCTACACCCCCTCATCTAACTCTGTAACCCCCTACACTCTCTCCGTATCACTGTAACCCCCTGCACCCCTTCCCTATCACTGTAACTCCCCCATCACTGTAACCCACTACAGCCCCTCCCCATCACTGTAACCCCGTACACCCCCTCCCTAACTCTGTAACCCCCTATACCCCTTCCCGATCACTGTAACCCCCTACACCCCCTCCCCATCACTGTAACCCCCTACACCCCCTCCCTAACACTGTAACCCCCTACACCCCCTCCCCATCACTGTAACCCCCTACACCCCCTCCCCATCACTGTAACCCCCTACACCCCCTCCCTAACTCTGTAACCCCTTACACCCCCTCCCTATCACTGTAACCCCCTACAACGCCTCCCCATCACTGTAACCCCCTACACTCCCTCCCTATCTCTGTAATCCCCTACAGCACCTACACCCCACCCCTATCTCTGTAACCCCCTCCCTATCACTGTAACTGCCTACACCCCTTCCGTATCACTGTAACCCCCTACACCCCCTCCCTATCACTGTAACCCCCTACATCCCCTCCCTATCACTGTAACCCCCTACACCCCCTCCCCATCACTGTAACCCCCTACACCCACTCCCTATCACTGTTACCCCCACACTCCCTCCCTATCACTGTAACCCCCTACATCCCCTCCCTATCACTGTAACCCCCTACACCCCCTCCCCATCACTGTAACCCCCTACACCCCCTCCCTATCACTGTAACCCCCTACAACCCATCCCTATCACTGTAACCCCCTACAACCCCTCCCCATCACTGTAACCCCCTACACTCCCTCCCTAACTCTGTAACTCCCTCCAGCCCCTCCCTATCTCTGTAACCCCCTACAGCCCCTACACCCCACCCCTATCTCTGTAACCCCCTTCCTATCACTGTAACCCACTTCACCCCCTCCCTATTACTGTAACCCCCTACACCCCTTCCGTATCACTGTAACCCCCTACACCCACTCCCTATCACTGTAACCCCCTACATCCCCTCCCTATCACTGTAACCCCCTACACCCCCTCCCCATCACTGTAACCCCCTACACCCACTCCCTATCACTGTTACCCCCACACTCTCTCCCTATCACTGTAACCCCCTACATCCACTCCCTATTACTATAACCCCCTAAACCCCTCCCCATCACTGTAACCCCCTGCACCCCTTCCCTATCACTGTAACTCCCCCATCACTGTAACCCCCTACAGCCCCTCCCCATCACTGTAACCCCGTACACCCCCTCCCTAACTGTAAGCCCCTACACCCCCTCCCGATCACTGTAACCCCCTACACACCCTCCCCATCACTGTATCCCCTTACACCCCCTCCCTATCACTGTAACCCCCTACAACCCATCCCTATCACTGTAACCCCCTACAATCCCTCCCCATCACTGTAACCCCCTACACTCCCTCCCTAACTCTGTAACTCCCTCCAGCCCCTCCCTGTCTCTGTAACCCCCTACAGCCCCTACACCCCACCCCTATCTCTGTAACCCCCTCCCTATCACTGTAGCCCCCTTCACCCCCTCCCTATCACTGTAACTCCCTACACCCCTTCTGTATCACTGTAACCCACTACATCCACTCCCTATCACTGTTACCCCCACACTCCCTCCCTAACTCTGTAACCCCCTACAACCCCTCCCTATCACTGTAACCCCCTACACCCCCTCCCTATCACTGTAACCTCCTACACCCCATCCCTATCTCTGTAACCCCCTACGCCCCCTCCCTATCACTGTAACCCCCTACACCCCATCCCTACCTCTGTAACCTCCTACCCCCCCTCCCTATCTCTGTAACCCCCTCCAGCCCCTACACCCCCTCTCTATCTCTGTAACCCCCTCCAGCCCCTCCCTATCTCTGTAACCCCCTACAGCCCCTACACCCCACCCCTATCTCTGTAACCCCCTTCCTATCACTGTAACCCACTTCACCCCCTCCCTATTACTGTAACCCCCTACACCCCTTCCGTATCACTGTAACCCCCTACACCCACTCCCTATCACTGTAACCCCCTACATCCCCTCCCTATCACTGTAACCCCCTACACCCCCTCCCCATCACTGTAACCCCCTACACCCACTCCCTATCACTGTTACCCCCACACTCCCTCCCTAACTCTGTAACCCCCTACACCCCCTCCCTATCACTGTAACCCCTTACACCCCCTCCCTATCACTGTATCCTCCTACACCCCATCCCTATCTCTGTAACCCCCTACGCCCCCTCCCTATCACTGTAACCCCCTACACCCCATCCCTACCTCTGTAACCTCCTACACCCCCTCCCTATCTCTGTAACCCCCTCCAGCCCCTACACCCCCTCTCTATCTCTGTAACCCCCTACAGCCCCTACACCCCCTCCCTATCTCTGTAACCCCCTACAGCCCCTACACCCCCTCCCTATCTCTGTAACCCCCTACAGCCCCTACACCCCCTCCCTATCTCTATCTATGTAACCCCCTCCAGCCCCTACACCCCCTCTCTATCTCTGTAACCCCCTACAGCCCCTACACCCCCTCTCTATCTCTGTAACCCCCTACAGCCCATACACCCCCTCCCTATCTCTGTAACCCCCTCCAGCCCCTACACCCTCTCCCTATCTCTGTAATCCCCTACAGCCCCTACACCCCCTCCCTATCTCTGTAACCCCCTCCAGCCCCTACACTCCCTCCCTATCTCTGTAACCCCCTACAGCCCCTACACCTCCTCTCTATCTCTGTAACCCCCTCCAGCCCCTACACCCCCTCCCTATCTCTGTAACCCCCTACAGCCCCTACACCCCCTCCCTATCTCTGTAACCCCCTCCAGCCCCTACACCCTCTCTCTATCTCTGTAACTCCCTCCAGCCCCTACACCCCCTCCCTATCTCTGTAACCCCCTCCAGCCCCTACACCCTCTCTCTATCTCTGTAACTCCCTCCAGCCCCTACACCCCCTCCCTATCTCTGTAACCCCCTCCAGCCCCTACACCCTCTCTCTATCTCTGTAACCCCCTACAGCCCCTACACCCCCTCTCTATCTCTGTAACCCCCTGCAGCCCCTACACCCCTCCCTATCTCTTTAACCCCCTCCTGCTCCAACATCTTACTCTATTTGGTGGCACATTTTAATCTATCCCTCTTTTGTCCCAAATGGAAGCTGCCATCGAACTAATTCTGTTGCAGTATAATATGTTATGGTGAGATAAAATGTGATCAAAGTCAGTAGTCATTTAGTCACAGAAATTGCTGGAAAAGCTCAGCAGGTCTGGCTCCATCCGTGGAGAGTATTTGGGGCTAATGTTTCAGGCTCATTGACCTTTCTGCAGAACAGGAGATAGCTGGGAAAATGTCAGTTTATTTTTCCTTTCGTTTTGTTACATTTTTCCCCAGCTCCCTCGGAGCCAGCTCTCGGAGTGAAGAGAATCGCTGATCCTCCTACTTATTGTCTTTTTTAATCTCCCCCTGTACTGCCACCGAGCAGTGGTCGTGCTTATGTTTCTCCCCAGCACCCATGTTGTGAGTGTGCAGGTGTAAGACACAGTGAAAATGTTGGTTTACATGTAGAAGATAGGGTGGGGGGAGGGGGGGAGGTGTAAACGATAGGTGGGGATAGAGCCCAAAGGGAGTGAAGAGCAGTTGGACAGACAAAGGAGTGAATAATGATCAGGCTGGGAGGGTGAATCACTGTTAATGGAGACTGTTAGTGGTTAACAATGGGTTGTGTGTAATGGCAGACTATGTGATAACAAGGCCAGGTGTGTGAGGTAGGGGGCTGGGACATGGGGGAGATCAGGCCCTAAAGTTACTGAACTCGATATTGAGTGCGGAGGGCTGCAGGGTCCCCGAGTGGAAGGTGAGGTGCTGTTCTTCCAGCTTGTGCTGAGCTTCACTGGAGCACTGCAGCCAGCCTGAGACAGAGATGTTGGCCAGGGAACAGGGTGGGGGGGTTACAGTGACAGGGAACTGGAAGCTCAGGGTCTGTTTTGTGGGCAGAACTTGGATGTTCTGTGAAGCGGTCACCCAGTCTACACTTTGCTCCCCCCAGTGTAGGGGAGACCACATTGTGAGCAGCGAGAGCAGTCGACTAGATTGTGGGAAGGGCAGGGAAAGTGCTGCTTCACCTGGAAGGTGTGTTTGGGCCCTTGGATCCTGAGGAGGGAGAGGGACATGGGCAGGTGGGACACCTTCGGGGGGTGCAGGGGAAGGTGCCTGGGGATGTGGGGGGTGTTGGGAATGGACCAGGGTATCCCGGAAGGAACGGTCCCTGTGGAAGGCAGACAATGGAGGGGAGGGGGATATGTGTCTGGTGGAGGCATCTCACTGGAGGTGGTGGATATGGATTTCCTGGTGTATCCCAGTGGGAGGTGGTGGATATGGATTTCCTGGTGTATCCCGGTGGGAGGTGGTGGATATGGATTTCCTGGTGTATCCCGGTGGGAGGTGGTGGATATGGATTTCCTGGTGTATCCCGGTGGGAGGTGGTGGATATGGTAACTGATGATCCTCTGGATGTGGATGCTGCAGGGGATGGGAGGTGTGGCCCAGTGGGAGGGGAGAGAGGGGGTGAAGGCCAAAGTGTGGGAGATGGGTCAGACACAGCCACAGGCCCTGTGGTGGGGAGTCCTGGGTTGAGAATGAAAGTGGACATTTCAGAAGCCCCCCTTGTAGGAGCTGGCATCATCCAGACAAATGTGACAGAGACAGAGAAATGGGACAATGGACTAATTTGTTTTACACAACAGGAAATGCCAGCAATGGGAAACCTTTTGTCTTTTGACTCATTTCTCTTGACCGTTACACCTTAATATTAGAGCTAATGTATGTCCCAGTGTTACTCAGTGTAACCACAGTGGCTGCTGGAGGATTATTTCCATATTTACTACCCTGCTGTTAACCCTTGCTTTACTCTAGCGTTGTCCTCAGTAATCCACAGAAGCTGATAACTCCAGGAGAAATGTCTTTCTAACAAGTGTGATATTAATACCATCAAGTAATGATTATTATGGCTCCTAAATAAATAAATGAGGATATTTAAGTGACTGCTGGACATGCACATGGATAGCAGTGAGTTGAGGGGTGCATAGGTTAAGTTATTATATTTTACATTAGGATTAAATCTCAGCACAACATCGTGGGCCAAAGGGCCTGTCCTGTGCTGTACTGTTCTAAATCAAACACCAATTCCCTCCTGTTTGTGGTTTGAACTTCCCTGAGAAACACACAAAGTTTAGGCATCAGCAAAGATTAATCTCCATTGACATAAAGCACTTTCATGACCGCAGTTGTACAAAATACTTTTAAGTTAAATGTATGGCCAATACTTTGAAGGACTGTCACATGTTGTAATGTAGAAGACAGACATCAAAGGGAGTACGCGAGAGTGTGTGAGACAGAGAGGCTGAGGGCATAACGGAGAGAGAGTGAGAATGGGAGAGTATCTGAGAGGGAGATCTGTCTGAGCACACTTGAGGCAATTAACAGTTACAGGGCCATTACAAAATTCGTGGAATGAGTAAAAAATGTGAGTGTGGATTATTTATCGGGTAAGTGTGTGAAGATGTTGCATGTGGATCTGTGTGAATGTAAATGTCAGAATGTGAGTATCTGTGTTGGTGTTTCAGTGTTTGACTGTGTAAGGGAGGCAGGTACAAGGTCTGAGGTGTAGTGAGCTGGGGAGTGAATGTGTGGATATTTCAATGTGAGTGTAAGAGGGTCAGTGTGGAAGAATGGGAGTGTGAGAGAATGGGATAGTATGGGATATAGGAGGAGCAGTTGAGGACTCTGGGTCTTGTACTTGATGTAGTATAGAAGGATGGGGTGGGGGCAATCTGATTGAAACGTAAAGAATACTGAGAGGTGACTGAGAATGAACATGGAGAAAATGTTTCCACCAGCAGGACAGACAAAAGATCCCAAGGATACAGGACTGAGATGGAGGGTGCAGAATCTGAGGGACTCATTGCTGCAGAGGGCTGTGGAGACCATGTCATTGAGTGTGTTTAAGACAGAGAGAGAAACATTGATTAGTAAAGAGATGAAGGGTTACAGGAAGAAAGCAAAACAATGGGTTGACAAACATATCACCTGTGATCGAATGGGGAGCAAAATTAATCGGCCAAATTCTGCATCCATGTCTCATGGACTCTCTCAGAACCAAGGCCTTAGATGGGGCAGACTTTGTAAGGTGCTTCCAGGAGGATGTCTTGAAACATGAAACCTCCCCGGTACCTGTATGGAAGGAGCTGCCAGAGGATATGGTGGAGGCTGGTACAATTGCAACATTTAAGAGGCATTTGGATGGGTATATGAATAGGAAGGGTTTGGAGGGATATGGGCCGGGTGCTGGCAGGTGGGACTAGATTGGGTTGGGATATCTGGTCGGCATGGACGGGTTGGACCGAAGGGTCTGTTTCCATGCTGTACATCTCTATGACTCTATGTAGATAGTCCAATTAGGGAAGGGGCTGTGCTCGACCTTGTACTGGGTACTGAGCCAGGTCAGGTGATCAAGGGGAGACCATTTTGGGTCAATAATCATAATTCTGTGAGTTTTAAAATAATTATAGATAAAGTTTGTGCGAAGATTTGTAGCTCGGGTGCTCGTTGTTGTGGTTCTGTTCGCCGAGCTGGAAGTTTTTGTTGCAAACGTTTCGTCCCCTGGCTAGGCAACATCCTCAGTGCTTGGGAGCCTCCTGCGAAGCGCTTCTGTGGTGTTTCCTCCGGTGTTTATAGTGGTCTGTCCCTGCCGCTTCCGGTTGTCAGTTTCAGCTGTCCGCTGTAGTGGTTGGTATATTGGGTCCATCAACTCCATCAACAAACACATCGACCTGGACCCAATATACCAACCACTACAGCGGACAGCTGAAACTGACAACCGGAAGCAGCAGGGACAGACCACTATAAACACCGGAGGAAACATCAAAGAAGCGCTTCGCAGGAGGCTCCCAAGCACTGATGATGTCGCCCTAGCCAGGGGACGAAACGTTTGCAACAAAAACTTCCAGCTCGGCGAACAGAACCACAACAATTATAGATAAAGATAAATCTAAATTGAAGGTAGTAAATTGGGGGGAGGTTTTCAGTACATATTCCAGGATCTGCAGTAATTTGCTTCTAATTGCAATACTGTTAGAGGCAGGAGCCAGAGAAATCAGATTTGGGGCAGTTATTTCAGGTAAACCCACATTGGACATGTGGGAGTGTTTTAAAGGCCAGATGTTCAGAGTTCAGGATCTGCGCGCTCCTATGAGGATGAAAGGAAAGGATGGCAAGATTCAGGAATCCTGGATAACATGGAACATTGAAAGTTTAGTTAAAAAAAGGAAACATATGTAAGATCTGGGAAACTGAAATCAGCAAAGGCTCTTGAGGAGCAGCAAGGAAGCAGGGAAATTAAGGAGGACTAAAAGCAGCCATGAAATGTCCTTGGCAAGTAGGATTAAGGAGAATCCCAAGGCATTTTAGACATATATTAGAAGAAAGAGAGTAGCCAGGGAAATGATGGGTCCAGTCAAGGACAAAGGAGGGACTTCATGCTTGGTGCTGGAGGAAGTGGGTGGTCTTTAATGAGTACCTCACATTGGGATTGACCCAGGAGAAGGACAGTGCTGATGGTAAGATCACGGAGGGGCATGTCGATGCCTTGGGGCATGTTGCTACTAAGAGGATGGCTTTAAAATAATTAAAGTGGAAAAGTCCCTAGGGCCTGATGGGATCTATCCTGGGATACTAAGGAGGCAAGGGATGAGATCGCTGGGGTTTTGATCGAGATCTTTGTATTGTGTTTAGCCATAGGTGAGGTCCCACAAGACTGGAGAATGGTCAATGTTATTCCTTTGTTTTAGAAATGCGATAATCCAAGAAATTAATAGGCCAGTAAACTTTACATCAGTGATTGGGAAGGTATTGGAGAAGATTATTAGGGACAAGATTTACTCACATTTGGAAAATAATGGGCTTATTAGGGACAGCTTTGTGTTGGGGAGAGCTTGGGACACAAACTTGATTTTGAGTTCTTTTTCAGCAAGTGAGGAAGATAATTGATGGGAGTAGGATGTTGCGAGAGTAGATGTTGTTTACATGGACTTTACTAAAGCATTTGACAAGGGCCCTCATGGTGGGCTGGTCCATGAGATTAACTCACATAGGATCCATGGTAAGTCAGTAAATCGGATACAAAATTGGCTTCATCATCAAAGACAGAAGGAAGCTGTGGAGGGTTTTTTTTTCAGAGAGGCATATGGGCAGCATGGTGGCACAGTGGTTAGCACTGCTGCCTCACAGCGCCAGAGTCGCCAGGTTCGATTCCAGCCTCAGGCGACTCTCTGTGTGGAGTTTGCACATACTCCCCGTGTCTGTGTGGGTTTCCTCCGGGTGCTCCGGTTTCCTCCCACAGTCCAAAGATGTGCAGGTCAGGTGAATTGGCCATGCTAAATTACCCGTAGTGTTAGAAACGTGTTGCTGGAGAAGCGCAGCAGGTCAGGCAGCATCTAGGGAACAGGAGAATCGACGTTTCGGGCATTAGCCCTTTCTCTCTACCCGTAGTGTTAGGTGAGGGGTAAATGTAGGGGAATGGGTCTGGGTGGGTTGCGTTTCGGAGGGTCGGTGTGGACTTGTTGGGCCGAAGGGCCTGTTTCCACTCTGTAAGTAATCTAATCTAATATTTAAGACAGAGATTGATAGGTTCTTGATTAGTAAGGGGATCAAGGGCTACAGGGAGAAGGCAGGAGGATGGGGTTGAGGAACATATCAGCCATGATCGAATAATACAGTAGACCAGATGGGCTGAATAGCCTAATTCAGCTTCTATATCGTACGGCCTCATGGTGTTTTGTGTGAGTGAGGGACAGTGAGAGAGAGAGTGACGGCATGAGAGAGTGAGACAGTGTATGAGAGAGAGTGAGACAGTGAGAGAGAGTTTGAGACAGTGAGACAGAGGGTGAGACAGTGAGAGAGACTGTGTGCATGATGGAGTGGGACAGTGAGACAGCGAGAGGGAGTGAGACAGTGAGAGAGAAGTGAGACAATGACAGAGTGAGACAGTGTTTGAGAGAGTGAGACAGCAAGAGGGAGTGAGACAGTGACAGAGTGAGATAGTGTATGAGAGAGAGTGAGACAGCGAGAGGTAGTGAGACAGTGAGAGAGAAGTGAGACAATGACAGAGTGAGACAGTGTATGAGAGAGAGTGAGACAGCAAGAGGGAGTGAGACAGTGAGAGAGAAGTGAGACAATGACAGAGTAAGACAGTGTATGAGAGAGAGTGAGACAGCGAGAGGGAGTGAGACAGTGAGAGAGAAGTGAGACAATGACAGAGTGAGACAGTGTATGAGAGAGAGTGAGACAGTGTATGAGAGAGAGTGAGACAGCGAGAGGGAGTGAGACAATGACAGAGTGAGACAGTGTATAAGAGAGAGTGAGACAGTGTATGAGAAGGAGTGAGACAGTGTGTGAGAGAGAGTGAGATAGTGTATGAGAGAGAGTGAGACAGCGAGAGGGAGTGAGACAATGACAGAGTGAGACAGTGTATGAGAGAGAGTGAGACAGTGTATGAGAGAGTGAGACAATGACAGAGTGAGACAGTGTATGAGAGAGAGTGAGACAATGACAGAGTGAGACAGTGTATGAGAGAGTGAGACAGTGTATGAGAGGGAGTGAGACAGTGTATGAGAGAGAGTGAGACAGTGTATGAGAGGGAGTGAGACAATGACAGAGTGAGACAGTGTATGAGAGGGAGCGAGACAATGACAGAGTGAGACAGTGTATGAGAGGGAGCGAGATAGTGTATGAGAGGGAGTGAGACAATGACAGAGTGAGACAGTGTATGAGAGGGAGCGAGATAGTGTATGAGAGGGAGTGAGACAATGACAGAGTGAGCTGAAAATGTGTTGCTGGAACAGCGCAGCAGGTCAGGCAGCATCCAAGGAGCAGGAGAATCGACATTTCGGGCATAAGCCCTTCTACATCGATTCTCCTGTTCCTTGGATGCTGCCTGACCTGCTGTGCTTTTCCAGCAACACATTTTCAGCTCTGATCTCCAGCATCTGCAGACCTCACTTTCTCCTCAATGACAGAGTGAGACAGTGTATGCTACACAAAGAGAAGAATTGATTGTAAGAATCTGAGCAGATGGATATGGAAGAAAGGAATTTATTTAACAGCGTGTTTCTAGGAGAAAACTCTGTGGTATATTTCTTTTATTGAGGCGATAGTGAGGCTCCTATGGCGGGAGGTGAGTGAGTGGAGATCTCACATCCTCAGTGTCTTCCATCAATGAGCCTGATGTGACTGGTTCCAGTGGGTCTCAGCTCTGTGCCCTCAAGCTGCTGGAGCTGCTGGTGCTGCTGGTATTGTGGAGAGTGCAAGGAGTGAACTGCTGCAGGAGTGTCATCAGCAGATTGATGAGGCTGGAGGCTTGCTCAATCAGATGCTCACAGCCACTCTGTATGAAGTGCTGTAACACGATGAGGTCAGTGTGGATTTGGCCAAAGCCGCTCTGGATGTCTCTCCGAACATCTTCGGGATCCGCTGTTGTGGGCCAGCGTCCTGGCTCCTCTCCTGACCCTGTCCCAGCACTGACCCCTGACCTTGATCTGACCGTTGACCCTTCCTGAATCCCTGACTGCTTCCCAATCCCGGACCCTCCCACTTCCTGTGCCAGGGTGCCTTGGGAATTCACATGGTGGGATCCACATTCGACCAGCTGCGCTGTCTGACTGTCCTCCGTCACTGGCCTCTTCCTCTTGCGTGAGGATGTCTCTGGGTGGAGGGAAATGTCACTTTTGGCTTCTCCTCCGTGACTCGCTGCAGGCTGCCCCACTCTTGCTCTGATCCAATCCTGCTCATTTCCCATGGCCTCAGTGACCTGCTGGGGGTGTCCTGCCATGGTTTTCGAAATGGGCATGTCATCTGCATGGACAGAAGAAGATGTGAGGATTGGATTGAAACTTATCAGAAAACAGCGTGTCAGCCGCCCATGGAACTTGCTGTGATGATCCAAGGCCTGCAGCAGTCAGGCTGGACCTGGGCACAGATTACTCGAGGCCTTCCCTATGGTTCCTGGGAATTTGTCGCTCTTGTCGGTCCCTGTGAGTGGTTACCTCCCACAGCCGGTAACGGTACTGGGACAGAGTCCCTGAAGGTTCAGACTGCACAGGGCATGTTAGTCTCATTGTCATTAGAAAGATAGTAGGAAAGAACTTGCATTTAAATACCATCTTTTATGGCCTTCAGAATGTTCCAGTGACGTGTGATTACTGTTAAGGGAAACACAGAAGCCAAATTGTGCACAGCAGGATCTCACAAACTGCGGGTGACAGTGGTACCTCGTGAACCAAGGATTAGGATTCAGGTTCTCAGTGATGTTTTCACAACAAACTCTGTCAGTGATAAGGGTAGCTCTCCACCCTCCACTGAAAACTTCACACCAAGTCTTTACTCATTCTAACCACACCACAGGCTGCACCTACTCATTGAGATCTCCAACATTGTCCACTTTTGGCCAAATCAACTTTCTCCTCAGGGAACAAGAGCCCAAATACTGAACAACACGAAGAAGAGATAGCCACAGAGAATGACCCAATTGGAAGCCTGGACAAAGTCACAGAAAATGTAGATCTGCCGCTCCAGCTGATGTGATTAGGAACTTTAAAAAGCATTCATTCACGGGCCACACATTAAATTTGTTGGTAAAAGGGACAGCAAGACAGAGAGGGTCAGATTAACAGTGGCCCTGACAGTGGGTTCCTGTTTACTCCTGGTCTGGACTGAGGAATCCAAGGCATCATTTCATGGTTTGTCGAAAATACAAACTGGAAAATGGGAACACTGCGGAGTGAGGGGGTTGCGATGTACTAACATAGCTCAGGATGATAGCGACAATCACGTGAAATAGTCAGACACAATTTAAGACTGAGCAGAGTGAAGAGGTCCCAATGAAATTACCCATTCTTTGAGGTTCCTGATTCCCTAGTGGTGGCAATTGACCCACAACCCCAACGTCTAACCCATTGATCTACTGTCCTGTTTAACAGTTAACAGGAATACTGCAGCACGACGGATAAATGGTTAAAGGCAGGCAGTGAGAGTGTGCGGGTACTTACAGTGGGATAGATGCTGACTGGACTTGTGGATGGAGGGGGCAGTGTAATCCTTGTGTTGTGCAGCAGCCAGTGTACATTGACAGGGTGTTTCACCATCTGAAACAGACAAAGCCAGCGTTAAACCAGCAGCTCCCACACTGCTCCAACATTCGCAAATAAACAGCCTCTTTCAGAATGTGATCCAGGAGAAAGGTCACTGGGCTCCGTCTGAGTGGGATCTTCCTCATCCTGGGAGGTGGGATAGGGAGCAGAGTGCTGATAGGCTGGCATCCTGCTGTCTCTGAGTGGGTAAACACTAGAAACAGTTACCCATTGAGCAGCACCAGATAACCAGGAAATAGTGTCAGACCCGATTGTGGGGAATGGGGAGGACTCCGGAAGGATATTCCCAGCTCCTGAGTGGTCTCCAGCTGGGTGGACGAGACCCCGCACTCTAACAGAGTGATGAATTCCTACTTAATAATTGGCTGCCCATATATCGTGAAACCCAAAACCAGAGTGCAGGAAGCAACGCTGCCAAAACTATTCCTGGAAAAGGATTTTCCCAACACTGAAAAGGAGTTGGCTGCCTCCTACCCTCAACATAGACTAGTTCGGCCCTCCATGTCTGTGCTGACCTTGATGTCATTCTAAACTAATCCCACGCCTCTCTACTTGCTGCCTGTTCATGTGTCTGTATAAATGCCTCCAAAATGTTCTTTTTGTATCTGCTTTTACCACCTCCCAGGCAGTGCAGCCCAGGCACATACCACCCTCTGTGTAAAATATTTTCCTCATACATTTCCTTTAAACGTTCTGCCTCTCACCTTAAACCCGTGCCCCCTAATATTTGACATTTCCACCCTGGGACATCGTTTTCTAACCTTCTATTGGGTCACCCCTCAGCCTCCCAACACTGTAGCAAAAAAACTCCAACCTCTCCTTCTAGCTAACACACTCCAATCCAGGCGATATCTTTCACACTCTCGGCAAAGCCGCCACATCCTTCCTGTAAGTAATAGAACACAGAACAATACAGCGCAGAACAGGCCTTCGGCCCTCGATGTTGCGCTGACCTGTGAACTATTCTCAGCTCCTCCCCTTACACTATCCCATCATCATCCATGTGCTTATCTAAGGATTGTTTAAATCTCCCTAATGCAGTTGAGTTAACTACATTGGCAGATAGGGCATTCCACGCCCTTACCACTCTCTGTGTAAAGAACCAGTCTCTGACATCAGTCTTAAATCTATCACCCCTCAATTTGTAGTTATGCCCCCTCGTACAAGCTGACGTCATCATCCTAGAACCCGAACTGCACACAATACTCCAAATGTGGTCCAGCTAAGGTCTTATATAGCTGCTGCATGGCTTGCCAACTCCATGCCCTGACCAATGAAGATGAGCTTACCATCTGCCTTCTTTATCACCTTTTCCACTTGTGTGGCCACTTTCAGGGAGCTATGGATGTGCACCCCAAGATCCCTCTGTATATCAATGCTCCAAAGGGTCCTGCCATTTACTGTATACTGTCCTCTTGCATTTAACCTCCCCAGATACACTTGCCTGGATTAAACTCCATCTGCCATTGCTCTGCCCAGCTTTCCGATTGATGTATATCCCACTGTATCCTCCCTCACTATCTACAACCGCATCAAATTTCATGTCATCTGCAAATCTGCTAACCAGAATACTTACATTTTCATCCAAATCACTTATATACATTACAAACAAAAAAGCTCATTCTTTTCCAAATGTGACTGAATCCTGTCCCTAAGAATCTGCTCCAATAATTTCCCTGTTACTGATGTAAAGCTCACCAGCCTATAATTCCCTGGATTATCCCTGTTACCCTTCTTAATCCAAGGAACAACATCGGCTATTCTCCAGTCCTCTGGGACCTCATTTGCGACTAAAGACGCTCAGCTCTAATCTCAGTGTGGCCTCTGAGAGACTTCCTTTTTTGAAATATATTTGTTCAAGGGAAATGATAGTTGCTCATCCTTATTACCCTGGAACCTAACTGGCTTATTAGGGCCATTTTAGAGGGCGCTTAAGAGGTGACCACATTGCTGTGAGTCTGGAGTCACATGTAGCTGGAAATGTGTTGCTGGAAAAGCGCAGCAGGTCAGGCAGCATCCAGGGAACAGGAGAATCGACGTTTCGGGCATAAGCCCTTCTTCAGGAATGTAGGCCAGCCTGGGTAAGAATGGCAGATTTCCATCCCTGAAGGACATGAGGAAACCAGCTGGGTTATAACTCAGTTCCCATAAATATGTCTCGCTTTCAGTAGCATAGTTATATATTGGGTTTTACTGCCTGATGCAGCAATCGCAGGATTTCAACCTCAGTCCACAGAACTTAGCAGCAGCCTCTGGATCACCGGTGACAATAACATCACAGGCCCTTTTGTGTGACGTTACTGATTGGCTGGGACTGAGATACGGTGAGGATGTTACCGATTGGCTGGGACTGAGATACGGTGAGGATGTTACCGATTGGCTGGGACTGAGATACGGTGAGGATGTTACCGATTGGATGGGACTGACATACGGTGAGGATGTTAACGATTGGCTGGGACTGAGATACGGTGAGGATGTTACCGATTGGCTGGGACGGAGATACGGTGAGGATGATAAACTGATTGGCTGGGACGGAGATACGGTGCGGATGTTACTGATTGGCTGGGACTGAGATACGGTGAGGAAGTTACTGATTGGCTGGGACTGAGATACGGTGAGGATGATAAACTGATTGGCTGGGACTGAGATACGGTGAGGATGTTACTGATTGGCTGGGACTGAGATACGGTGAGGATGTTACTGATTGGCTGGAACGGAGATACGGTGAGGATGTTACTGATTGGCTGGGACTGAGATACGGTGAGGATGTTACCGATTGGATGGGACTGAGATACGGTGAGGATGTCATTGATTGGCTGGGACTGAGATACGGTGAGGATGTTACCGATTGGTTGGGACTGAGATACGGTGAGGATGTTACTGATTGGCTGGGACTGAGATACGGTGAGGATGTTACCGATTGGTTGGGACTGAGATACGGTGAGGATGTTACTGATTGGCTGGGACTGAGATACGGTGAGGATGTTACTGATTGGCTGGAACGGAGATACGGTGAGGATGTTACTGATTGGCTGGGACTGAGATACGGTGAGGATGTTACCGATTGGATGGGACTGAGATACGGTGAGGATGTCATTGATTGGCTGGGACTGAGATACGGTGAGGATGTTACCGATTGGTTGGGAATGAGATACGGTGAGGATGTTACTGATTGGCTGGGACTGAGATACGGTGAGGATGTTACCGATTGGATGGGACTGAGATACGGTGAGGAGGTTACCGATTGGATGGGACTGAGATACGGTGAGGATGTTACCGATTGGCTGGGACTGAGATACGGTGAGGATGTTACCGATTGGCTGGGACTGGGATACGGTGAGGATGTTACCGATTGGCTGGGACTGGGATACGATGAGGATGTTACCGATTGGATGGGACTGAGATACGGTGAGGAGGTTACCGATTGGCTGGGACTGGGATACGGTGAGGATGGTACTGATTGGCTGGGACTGAGATACGGTGAGGATGTTACCGATTGGATGGGACTGAGATACGGTGAGGATGTTACCGATTGGATGGGACTGAGATACGGTGAGGATGTTACTGATTGGCTGGGACTGGGATACGGTGAGATGTTACCGATTGGCTGGGACTGGGATACGGTGAGGATGTGGCTGGGACTGGGATACGGTGAGGATATTACCGATTGGATGGGACTGAGATACGGTGAGGATGTTACCGATTGAATGGGACTGAGATACGGTGAGGATGTTACCGATGGATGGGACTGGGATACAGTGAGGATGTTACTGATTGGATGGGACTGAGATACGGTGAGGATGTTACCGATTGGATGGGACTGAGATACGGTGAGGATGTTACCGAATGGCTGGGACTGGGATACGGTGAGGATGTTACCGAATGGCTGGGACTGGGATACGGTGAGGATGTTACCGATTGGCTGGGACTGGGATACGGTGAGGATGTTACTGATTGGCTGGGACAGAGATACGGTGAGGATGTTACCGATTTGCTGGGACTGAGCTACGGTGAGGATGTTACCGATTGGATGGGACTGAGATACGGTGAGGATGTTACTGATTGGCTGGGACTGAGATATGGTGAGGATGTTACCGATTGGATGGGACTGGGATACGGTGAGGATGTTACCGATTGGATGGGACTGGGATACGGTGAGGATGTTACCGATTGGCTGGGACTGAGATACGGTGAGGATGTTACCGATTGGATGGGACTGAGATACGGTGAGGATGTTACCGATTGGATGGGACTGAGATACGGTGAGGATGTTACCGATTGGCTGGGACTGAGATACAGTGAGGATGTTACCGATTGGCTGGGACGGAGATACGGTGAGGATGTTACTGATTGGCTGGGACTGAGATACGGTGAGGATGATAAACTGATTGGCTGGGACTGAGATACGGTGAGTATGTTACTGATTGGCTGGGACTGAGATACGGTGAGGAAGTTACTGATTGGCTGGGACTGTGATACGGTGAGGATGTTACCGATTGGATGGGACTGAGATACGGTGAGTATGTTACTGATTGGCTGGGACTGAGATACGGTGAGGAAGTTACTGATTGGCTGGGACTGGGATACGGTGAGGATGTTACCGATTGGATGGGACTGAGATACGGTGAGGATGTTACTGATTGGCTGGGACGGAGATACGGTGAGGATGATTAACTGATTGGCTGGGACTGAGATACGGTGAGTATGTTACTGATTGGCTGGGACTGAGATACGGTGAGGAAGTTACTGATTGGCTGGGACTGGGATACGGTGAGGATGTTACCGATTGGATGGGACTGAGATACGGTGAGGATGTTACTGATTGGATGGGACTGAGATACGGTGAGGATGTTACCGATTGGCTGGGACTGAGATACGGTGAGGATGATACCGATTGGATGGGACTGAGATACGGTGAGAATGATACCGATTGGCTGGGACTGAGATACGGTGAGAATGATACCGATTGGCTGGGACTAAGATACGGTGAGGAAGTTACTTACACTGCAGAAATGTCTGACAGGCTGTTGGTTCCAATGGGCCGGACATGCACTGTGCTGGTAACTCTGACATAGGCCAGGATGCATCCATTTCATCATCTGTGGGTGGTGCAGAGAGAATAAACAGCCGTTACTCAGGGTGATACTAACTCCAGGATCACACACTGAACAATTGTGGACTTTAATCGTGAACGAGGCAGTCCGGAAAACTTGGAATTCTAATGGTGACACTCCAATCCTCACCAAAACAAACTATTAACTTGCTGCAAGTTTATCTGGGATGGGTCAGTGGGAATTTCCTGGGATGGGTCAGTGAGAATCACCTGAATGGGTCAGTGGGAATTACCTGGGATGGATCCATTCCCGGTGCTGTGTGAGGTGCTTTTCACCAGTTGGTTTTTCACCAGGTTGGAAAGTTCAGCGACTGTTCGGCTGAGATCTGTCAGTTTCACATCCACTGTCAGCTGTGTGTGAGGCAGCAGCTGCTGTGCTGCTGTGATCTTTGTGTTGTGATACTCCTAAACAGACAGACAGGCAGACAGTCAGGCAAATGGACTGACAGACAGTTAGTCTGTTAGACAGATTGACTGTCAGGCTGATCTTACTGCTCCTCGGATGCTGCCTGAACTGCTGTGCTCTTCCAGCACCACTAATCCAGAATCTGGTTTCCAGCATCTGCAGCCATTGTTTTTACCTGTCAGGCAGAGAGACTGATAGGCAAACAGGCAGAGAGAGTCAATCCCACACACCCAGCATCAATCCCTATTGACCCAGAGTTGTAGAAGACAGAACAGTGAACTGCAGAAACAGCCCCTTAGACTCACCACGTCTGTGCCAATCATGCTGCCAGACTAAACTACCACCTTGGACAAAAAACTTGCCTCTTACGTCTCCTTTAATCTTTGCCCTCTCACCTTAAACTTACATCCCCTAGTATTTGATAATTCCATCCTGGGAGAGAGACGCTCACTATCTACTCTATCTATTCCTCTCATGATTGTATAAGCTTCTATCAGGTCGTCTCTCAGCCTCCAATGCTCTAGTGAAAACAATCCAGGTTTGTCCAGTCTCCTGTTAGAGCTGGTACACTCCAATCCAGGCAACGTCCTGGGAAACCTCTTTTAGTCCCTCTCCAAAGCCTTCACTTCCTTTCTATTATTTGGTCACCAGAACCGTACACAATGCTCCACATGTGGCCTAAGTAAAGCTTTACACAGCTGCAACATGACCTACCAACCTTTATACCCCAGCCAATGAAGACGAGCATGCCATACGCATTCTTTACCATCTTATTCACTTGTGTTGCCACTTTCAGGGAGCTATGGACTTACACCCCAAGATCCCTCTGTATATCAATGCTCCTAAGGATCCGGCCATTTCCTGTATACATTCCTCTTGCATCTGACCTCCCAAAATGCAAAGAGGATTGATGAGGGCAGAGCGATGGACATGACTTCAGTAAGGTGTTCGACAAGGTTCCCCATGGGAGACTGGTTAGCAAGGTTATTTCTCATGGAATACAGGGAGAACTAGCCATTTGGATACAGAACTGGCTCAAAGGTAGAAGACAGAGGATGGTGGTGGAGGGTTGTTTTTCAGACTGGAGGCCTGTGACCAGTCTGAGTGCCACAAGGATCGGTGCTGGGTCCACTACTTTTCATCATTTATATAAATGATTTGGATGTGAACATAAGAGGTACAGTTAGTAAGTTTGGATGACATCAAAATTGGAGGTGTAGTGGACAGCGAAGAGGGTTACCTCAGAGCACAATGGGATCTTGATCAGATTGATCTTCATCTGATCCATCTTCATCCACCTCTTGCATTCCCAGCTTCCTTACCTCCAGCACCAACCCCGTCCCATTAATTTCTCAGCACTCTTACCCCACCCCCAACATTTCTGATGAAGGGCTTACGCTCGAAACATTGATTCTCCTGCTCCTCACTTTTCCAGCTCCACACCTTTTTAGATTCTACATGGACAACATCCACTGTCCCATCGTCATTAATCATCTTTGTCACTTCCTCAAGAAACACAATTAATTTTGTGAGACTAGACCTCCCCCACTCAAAGCCATGCTGACTATCCCTTATAAGCCCATTCTTCTGCAATGTGAGTACATCTTGTCCCTGATAATCTTCTCCAATAATCTCCCTACCACTGATGTCTATAATGTCTGTAAATTATAGGCCACACAGGTCTATAATTTCCTGGATTATCTTGTTTACTTTTCTAAAACAAAGGAACAATACAGGCTATTCTCCAGCCTCATGGGACCTCACCTCTGGCTAAGGAGGATACAAAGATATCTATCGAGACCCCACAGTAATTTCCTATTTTGCATCCAATAGTGTTCTTGGACAGATCCCATACGATTTAGGGACTTCTCTATTTTATAATGTTTTTTCAAGATACTCAATATTTCCTTCTTGTTAATATTAACATGCCTCAGAATATCAACATACCCCTCTTTAATCTTACCTTCATTCATGTCCTTCTCCTTGGTCGATATCGATGTGAAGTACTCATTAAGGACCTCACCCACTTCCTCTGGCTCCTTGAATGGACCTTTCCTTTCCCTAGTTACCCCTCGTTTCTAATGTACATATAAAATGCCCGTGGACTCCCCTTTACCCTGGAGTCAAGGATACTTCACAATCCTTTCCTTCCTCCTAATTCCACATTGAACTTCTTTCCTGCTATCTTTATATTCCTCAAGGCCTTGTCTGGTTTCTGTCGTGTAAACTTTACATATCCTCACTTTTCCTTTTCTTTTAAGCTTTTAATATCTTTTGTCATCCAGCGTTCCTGAATCCTTCCCATCCTTACCTTTCATTCTCACAGGAATCTGTCAGTCCTGAACCTCTGATGAACTGACTTCCACATGTTAATGTGGATTTGCCCTCAAATAGCTGCCTCTGATTTTCTCTGGTTCCTGCCTAACAGTATTGTAATTAGCCTGCCCCCAATTTAGCGCTGTCACCCAAGGACCCGGTTCCTCTTTATCCATAACTATCTTTCAACTTGTGATCACTGTTCCCAAAATACTCTCCAATGAAATTTCAATCACCTGGCCAGGCTCACTCTCCAGTACATGATCCTGTACAGCCCGTCCCTAATTAGATGATCTACATACTGTTTCAAGAAACTCTCTGGGTGCACCAAACAATGCTGTCCCATCTAAGCCCATGGTAGTAAGGGAGGCCAGAGACATACAAGATGACAGGATATAGGATATAGGATATAAGATGACAGGATATAGAGCAGGATATAGGATATAAGATGACAGGATATAGAGTAGATATAGGATATACGAGCAGGATATAGGATATAAGATGACAGGATATAGGAGCAGGACATTGGATATAGGATGACAGGATATAGGAGCAGGATATAGGATATAAGATGACTGGATATAGGAGCAGGATACAGGATATAGGATGACAGGATATAGGAGCAGGATATGGGATATGAGATGACAGGATATAGGAGCAGGATATAGGATATAGGATGACTGGATAAAGGAGCAGGATATGGGATATAAGATGACAGGATATAGGATGACTGGATATAGGATATAGGATGACTGGATATAGGAGCAGGATATAGGATATAAAATGATAGGATATAGGATATAAGATGACAGGATATAGGAGCAGAATTTGGCCAATTGGCCCATTGAGACTGTCCCATCATTCAATCCTGGCTGATTTATTTCTCAATGCCATTCTCATGTGTTCTCCCAGTAACCCTGGTCCCCTTAACAGTCAGGAACATACCTCTGATTTAAATATACTCAGTGACTTGGCGTCCACAGCTCTCTCTGGCAATGAGTTCCATAGTTTCCCCACCCTCTGTCTGAAGAAAGTCCTCCTCATCTCTGCGGCTGTGCCCTTGGGTCTTAGTCTCTCCTCCGCATGGAAATATCTTCTCCATGTCCACTCTACTGGACCTCTCAAGATTCTGCAAGTTTCAGTCAGATGCCCCTCATCATTCTGAATTCCATTGGGTACAGACCCAGCATCCTCAACTGCTCCTCATACAACCTTCCCTTCATCCCCGGGATCATTCCTGTGAACCTCCTCTGGACCCCCTCCAACACCTTCCTGAGATACGGGGCTCAACATTCTGCATGTCAACCTTAAAGGAATCCTGAATGAGAACACCTAAGTCCCTTTGTGCACAGATTTCCAAAGTCTTTCACCTTGATTCTTCCCACCAAAGTTTGCGTAGCCTCACACTTTCCAACTCTATATTCCATCTGCCACTTCTTTGCCCACACTCCCAGCCTGTTCAAGTCTTTCTGTAGCCTCCCAACATCTTCAACACTACCTGTCCATCCACGTATCTTTGGGTCATTTGCAAACTTAGTAACAATGTCCTCAGTTCCTTTGTCCAGGTCATTAACGTATAACGTGAAGAGTTGTGGTTCCAACACTGATCTCTGTGGAACTCCATTAGTCACTGGCTACCATCCTGAGAATGACCCCTTAATCCCTACTCTCACCTTCTGCCAGTCACATGCTTCCAGGATCTGCTTACATATCTGTTCATCTAGCTCCCACTGGCTATTGGGAGGCCTATGGTATAATCCCACAGACCTCAAGTCAATTCCACAGACTCTAAAACAATCCCTGGACCTCAAATTGATCCACAATGACTCCATGGCCCATGGCCCCCGCAGACCCAGAGTCAACCCCTGTAGACCCAGAGTCAGTCCCCACAGACTCAGAGTCAGTCCCCGCAGATGCGGAGTCAGTCCCACAGACCCAGAGTCAGCCCCTGCAGACCCAGTGTCAGTCCCCACAGACCCAGAGTCAGTCCCCGCAGACGCGGAGTCAGTCCCACAGACCCAGTGTCAGTCCCCGCAGACCCGGAGTCAGCCCCCGCAGACCCGGAGTCAGCCCCCGCAGACCCGGAGTCAGTCCCTGCAGACCCGGAGTCAGTCCCCGCAGACCCGGAGTCAGTCTCCGCAGACCCGGAGTCAGCCCCCGCAGACCCAGAGTCAGCCCCTGCAGATCCAGTGTCAGTCCCCGCAGACCCAGTGTCAGTTCCCTGCAGACCCAGAGTCTGCCCCCGCAGACCCAGAGTCAGCCCCCGCAGACCCAGAGTCAGCCCCCGTAGACCCAGAGCCAGTCCCCGTAGACCCAGAGTCAGTCCCCGCAGACCCAAAGTCAGTCCCCGCAGACCCAAAGTCAGTCCCACAGACCCAGAGTCAGTCACTGCAGACCCGGAGTCAGCCCCCGCAGACCCGGAGTCAGTCCCCGCAGACCCGGAGTCAGTCTCCGCAGACCCGGAGTCAGCCCCCGCAGACCCAGAGTCAGCCCCTGCAGATCCAGTGTCAGTCCCCGCAGACCCAGTATCAGTTCCCTGCAGACCCAGAGTCAGCCCCCGCAGACCCAGAGTCAGCCCCCGTAGACCTAGAGTCAGTCCCCGCAGACGCGGAGTCAGTCCCACAGACCCAGAGTCAGCCTCAGCAGACCCAGAGTCAGCCCCCGCAGACCCGGAGTCAGTCCCCGCAGATCCGGAGTCAGTCCTTGCAGAGTCTGTGTGGGCTGACTCTGGGTCTGTGTGGGCTGACTCTGGGTCTGTGGGAACTGACTCCGGGTCTGTGGGGACTGACTCCAGGTCTGTGGGGACTGACTCCAGGTCTGTGGGGACTGACTCCGGGTCTGTGGGGACTGACTCCGGGTCTGTGGGGACTGACTCCGGGTCTGCGGAAACTGCTGAGTTGTTATTTTCTCAGCTGTAAGGTGATGTTGCGGACAGTGAGGGGTCAGGGTGGGGTCTGGGTGGGGTCTGGGTGGGTTCAGGGAGGGGTCAGGGAGGGGTCAGGGTGGGGTTAGGGAGGGGTTTGGGTGTTAGGGTGGGATTAGGTAGGGGTTAGGGTGCAGTTAGGGTGGGGTTAGGGTGGGATTGGGGGTGTTAGGGTGGGGTTTGGGGCTTAGGGTGGGGTTACGGTGGTTACGGTGGGGTAAGGGGGAGGTTAGTGGGTGGTTAGGGTGGGGTTAAGGAGGGTTTGGAGAGGGGTTGGGGTAAGGGTGAGGTTAGGGAGGGGTTAGGGTGAGGTTGGGGGGTTAGGGTTGGGTTAGCGTGAGGTTAGGGTGGGGTTATGGTGAGGTTAGGGTGGGTTTGGGGGGCTTAGGGTGAGGTTGGGGGGGTTAGGATGGGATTAGTGTGGGGTTAGGGTGGAGTTAGGGTGGGGTTAGCGTAGGGTTAGCTTGGGGTGAGGGTGTGATTAGCGTGGGGTTAGGGTGGGTTTGGGGGCTCAGCGTGGGGTTAGGGTGGGGTTAGGGTGGGGTTAGAGGGCTAGTGTGGGGTTGGGGGTTAGGGTGGGGTTAGTCTAGGGTTAGAGGGTTAGGGTGGGGTTAGGGAGGTTAGGGTGGGGTTAGAGTGAGGTTAGGGTGGGGTTAGGGGGTTAGGGTGGGGTTAGGGTGGTTAGGGTGAGGTTAGGGTGAGGTTACGGTGAGGTTAGGGTGGGGTTAGGGGGGTTAGGGTGAGGTTAGGGTGGGGTTAGGGGTGGTTAGGGTGGGGTTAGGGGGTTAGGGTGGGGTTAGGTTGAGGTTAAATTGGGGTTAGGGGGTTAGGGTGGGGTTAGGGGATTAGGGTGAGGTTACGGTGAGGTTAGGGTGAGGTTAGGGTGAGGTTAGGGGGTTAGGGTGGGGTTAGGGTGGTTAGGGTGAGGTTAGGGTGAGGTTACGGTGAGGTTAGGGTGGGGTTAGGGGGGTTAGGGTGAGGTTAGGGTGGGGTTAGGGGGGGTTAGGGTGGGGTTAGGGAGGTTAGGGTGGGATTAGGGGGTTAGGGTGGGGTTAGGTTGAGGTTAAGATGGGGTTAGGGGGTTAGGGTGGGGTTAGGGGGTTAGGGTGAGGTTAGGGTGAGGTTACGGTGAGGTTACGGTGAGGTTAGGGTGGGGTTAGGGTGAGGTTAGTGGGAGTTAGGGTGAGGTTAGGGTGGGGTTAGTGGGAGTTAGGGTGGGGTTAGGGTGAGGGTAGGGTGGGGTTAGGGTGAGGTTAGGGTGGGGTTAGGGTGAGGTTAGGGTGGGGTTAGGGTGAGGTTAGGGTGAGGTTAGGGTGAGGTTAGGGTGAGGGTAGGGTGGGGTTAGGGTGAGGTTAGGGTGGGGTTAGGGTGAGGTTAGGGTGGGGTTAGGGTGGGGTTAGGGTGGGGTTAGGGTGGGGTTAGGGTGAGGTTAGGGTGAGGTTAAGGTGGGGTTAGGGTGAGGTTAGGGTGAGGTTAGGGTGGGGTTAGGGTGGGGTTAGGGTGAGATTAGGGTGGGGTTAGGGTGGGGTTAGGGTGGGGTTAGGGTGGGGTTAGGGTGAGGTTAAGGTGGGGTTAGGGTGGGGTTAGGGTGGGGTTAGGGTGAGGTTAAGGTGGGGTTAGGGTGAGGTTAGGGTGGGGTTAGGGTGGGGTTAGGGTGGGGTTAGGGTGGGGTTAGGGTGGGGTTAGGGTGTGCTGTGACCTGGATGAGTTGGAAGCTGTCGCTGATCCTGGAGATTGTTTCGAGTTGCTGTTTCTCCCGGTTCAGATCAGAGCATCTGTGTTCCATTTGGCTCATGAACCTGTTGGCCTGGCTGATGCCATTCCTCTGTTCTGTGCTGACCACATCCATCACCTCTCTCTGCGCCTGCTCAACATTTTCAATCAGCTCCGTAAAATTCTGCAATATGTCAGACTTCAACCTGCCGTGGAATTCCTGGTGAACAGAGGGTTACAATTCACTGCGTACGTCTGCGAGTGAGATCACCAAAAGCACAACATCTCACATCTCCTTGTTCCCCTCAGGGCCACCCAGCACTGCCCAGAGATGACTGAGACTGGCAGGGTGCACGTTCCTGGGCACACTCTGAACCAGAGTGACTGTTGGATGGGAAAGACAGAGGAGGCCTGGATTAAATACCTATCACCTTCGAGAGCCAGGGCTGCTGCAAAGGAGGTTGGATCAGGACCAATAGCTGGTCTTACTCATTATCATTTTTAATTGTGTCTTTATCTAATGAACATCTGTTCTGTTGTTGAAGAAAATCTGCAGGCTCAAGGGGCCATGAGTCAGTGACTGATCATCACCGTACTGAGCTAAACAGTTAAAAATCGCACAACTCCTGGTTAGAGTCCAACAGGTTTAATTGGAAGCACTAGCTTTCGGAGCGACGCTCCTTCATCAGGTGGTTGTGGAGAATAATATTGTAAGACACAGAGTAAAAATGGTTCTGTAAATCCGTTTTTTAGATGAGAATCGGTCTGAGCATTGTGGCACAGACAGTCTCACACAGGGAAGCTCACACCTTCAATACATTATCTGGGCCGACATGACACCAATTGTTAAAGTTCACTTGAGAATGTAACTTTTTAAAAATGTTTTGTGATTTACACATGAAAGCACTGAAACCAACATGGTCATTCTAAAAGATGAGAGACTTAACAAACAATCCAGGTCTTTTTCAATATATAATGTCAGTTACATCACACTGTAAACTTTTGCATAAATTCTGTGTCTTACAATCTTATTCTCCACAACCACCTGATGAACAAGTGACGCTCCAAAGGTTAGTGCTTCCAATTAAACCTGTTGGAAAAATGTGAGCTAACCAAAATATCATTGTCAGCTAGCCACCCAGGGTCGCATTTATCCAGTTGTATTATTAGCTGGGATCACAATAGTAACTTAGAGGGAGAGCAAGAGAGAGAGGAGAGAGAAAGTGAGACAGAGAGAGTGTGTGAGAGAGAGAGAGACAAACAGAGAGAGAGAGACAGAGAGGGAGGAGCCTATGAAACAGGAAGACAGACAGACAGAGACAGAGAGAGACACACACACACAGAGAGGAAGGTGAGGGCAAACAGGGAGAGAGATTTCAGAGAAGCAATTCCAAGCATCACCGTCCAGCCGGGCCAGACTGTGCTCAGTCGCTGCCGCGCGGAGAAAGGGGATCAGACTCTCCTGGTCCAGTCCCATCTCCTCATCGTTTGGCTGATGATGGTTACTCCCCTCCTGTTCACTGGAGTTTCAAAGAATAAGAGGGAAATCTCATGGAAACCTATAAACTTCAAACAGGACTGACCAGGGTAAACACAGGAAGGATGTTCCCGATGGCCGGGACTCGAGATTCAAGGAACCTGGGTAGGCTGTTCCAGACTGAGATGGGGTGAAATGCTCCCCACTATTGCAGAGAGTGGGGAGTCTGTGGAGTTCTCTGCCACAGGAAGCAGTTGAGGCTAAAACGTTGAATGTTTTCAAGAAGGAGTTTGAGATAGTTCTTAGGGCTGAAGGGATCGCAGGGTGTGGGGGGAAAGAAGGAACAGGGGACTGAGTTGGATGATCAGCCAGGATCATATTGAATGGCAGAGCAGTCCAAAGGGCCGAATGGCCTCCTCCTGCTCCTGTTCTCTTTCTTTCTATGTTTCACTGACCATCCTGAATTACCCCTTTTTGAGTGGGATATCAGTTACACGGTCTGTTGGAGACAGGCAGAGACTTTCGCTCTGAATGCAGCTGAATCTCTCAATGCCTTAAACTCACACACATTGAGTCAAGGACTTGCTGTGCTGTTAGGGGTGCACAGTGACCAGGCCTGGCTGGTGCTGCTGGGGGTGCACAGTGACCAGGCCTGGCTGGTGCTGCTGAGAGTGGACAGTGACCAGGCCTGAGTGCTGGGGGTGGACAGTGACCAGGTCTGGCTGGTGCTGCTGGGGGTGCACAGTGACCAGGCCTGGCTGGTGCTGCTGGGGGTGGACAGTGACCAGGTCTGGCTGGTGCTGCTGGGAGTGGACAGTGACCAGGCCTGAGTGCTGGGGGTGGACAGTGACCAGGTCTGGCTGGTGCTGCTGGGGGTGGACAGTGACCAGGTCTGGCTGGTGCTGCTGGGAGTGGACAGTGACCAGGCCTGAGTGCTGGGGGTGGACAGTGACCAGGTCTGGCTGGTGCTGCTGGGGGTGCACAGTGACCAGGCCTGGCTGGTGCTGCTGAGAGTGGACAGTGACCAGGCCTGAGCGCTGGGGGTGGACAGTGACCAGGTCTGGCTGGTGCTGCTGGGGGTGGACAGTGACCAGGCCTGAGTGCTGGGGGTGGACAGTGACCAGGTCTGGCTGGTGCTGCTGGGGGTGGACAGTGACCAGGCCTGGCTGGTACTGCTGGGAGTGGACAGTGACCAGGCCTGAGTGCTGGGGGTGGACAGTGACCAGGTCTGGCTGGTGCTGCTGGGGGTGGACAGTGACCAGGTCTGGCTGGTGCTGCTGGGGGTGGACAGTGACCAGGCCTGGCTGGTGCTGCTGGGAGTAGACAGTGACCAGGTCTGGCTGGTGCTGCTGGGGGTGGACAGTGACCAGGCCTGGCTGGTGCTGCTGGGGGTGGACAGTGACCAGGCCTGGCTGGTGCTGCTGGGAGTGGACAGTGACCAGGCCTGAGTGCTGGGGGTGGACAGTGACCAGGTCTGGCTGGTGCTGCTGGGGGTGGACAGTGACCAGGTCTGGCTGGTGCTGCTGGGAGTGGACAGTGACCAGGCCTGAGTGCTGGGGGTGGACAGTGACCAGGCCTGGCTGGTGCTGCTGGGAGTGGACAGTGACCAGGCCTGAGTGCTGGGGGTGGACAGTGACCAGGTCTGGCTGGTGTTGGTGGGGTGGACAGTGACCAGGCCTGGCTGGTGCTGCTGAGGGTGGACAGTGACCAGGTCTGGCTGCTGGGGGTGGACAGTGACCAGGACTGGCTGGTGTTGCTGGGGGTGGACAGTGACCAGGCCTGGCTGGTGCTGCTGGGTGTTGACAGTGACCAGGCCTGGCTGCTGGGGGTGGACAGTGACCAGGACTGGCTGGTGTTGCTGGGTGTGGACAGTGACCAGGCCTGGCTGGTGCTGCTGGGGGTGGACAGTGACAAGGCCTGGCTGCTGGGAGTGGACAGTGACCAGGCCCATTCCTCCTCCAGTGATATCCAGTGTTGCAATGTATTTCTTCGAGGAGAAAGTGAGGTCTGCAGATGCTGGAGATCAGAGCTGAAAATGTGTTGCTGGAAAAGCGCAGCAGGTCAGGCAGCATCGAAGGAACAGGAGAATCGACGTTTCAGGCATTAGCCCTTCTTCAGGAATGAGGAAAGTGTGTCCAGCAGGCTAAGATAAAAGGTAGGGAGGAGGGACTTGGGGGAGGGGCGTCGGAAATGCGATAGGTGGAAGGAGGTCAAGGTGAGGGTGATAGGTCAGACTGGGGTGGGGGCGGAGAGGTCAGGAAGAAGATTGCAGGTTAGGAAGGCGGTGCAGAGTTCGAGGGATTTGACTGAGACAAGGTGGGGGGAGGGGAAATGAGGAAACTGGTGAAATCTGAGTTCATCCCTTGTGGTTGGAGGGTTCCTAGGCGGAAGATGAGGCGCTCTTCCTCCAACCGTCGTGTTGCTATGGTCTGGCGATGGAGGAGTCCAAGGACCTGCATGTCCTTGGTGGAGTGGGAGGGGGAGTTAAAGTGTTGAGCCACGGGGCGGTTGGGTTGGTTGGTCCGGGTGTCCCAGAGGTGTTCTCTGAAACGTTCCGCAAGTAGGCGGCCTGTCTCCCCAATATAGAGGAGGCCACATCGGGTGCAGCGGATGCAGTAAATGAAGTGTGTGGAGGTGCAGGTGAATTTGTGACGGATATGGAAGGATCCCTTGGGGCTTTGGAGGGAAGTAAGGGGGGAGGTGTGGGCGCAAGTTTTGCATTTCTTGCGGTTGCAGGGGAAGGTGCCGGGAGTGGAGGTTGGGTTGGTGGGGGGTGTGGACCTGACGAGCGAGTCACGGAGGGAGTGGTCTTTTCAGAACGCTGCTAGGGGAGGGGAGGGAAATATATCCCTGGTGGTGGGGTCCGTTTGGAGGTGGCGGAAATGACGGCGGATGATACGTTGGACATGGAGGTTGGTGGGGTGGTAGGTGAGGACCAGTGGGGTTCTGTCCTGGTGGCGATACATCGTATCATCGTATCAAAAGACCACTCCCTCTGTGACTCCCTCATCAGGTCCACACCCCCCACCAACCCAACCTCCACTCCCGGCACCTTCCCCTGCAACCACAAGAAATGCAAAACTTGCGCCCACACCTCCCCCCTTACTTCCCTCCAAAGCCCCAAGGGATCCTTCCATATCCGTCACAAATTCACCTGCACCTCCACACACATCATTTATTGCATCCGCTGCACCCGATGTGGCCTCCTCTATATTGGGGAGACAGGCCGCCTACTTGCGGAACGTTTCAGAGAACACCTCTGGGACACCCGGACCAACCAACCCAACCACCCCGTAGACCAACACTTTAACTCCCCCTCCCACTCCACCAAGGACATGCAGGTCCTTGGACTCCTCCATCGCCAGACCATAGCAACACGACGGTTGGAGGAAGAGCGCCTCATCTTCCACCTAGGAACCCTCCAACCACAAGGGATGAACTTGGATTTCACCAGTTTCCTCATTTCCCCTCCCCCCACCTTGTCTCAGTCAAATCCCTCGAACTCAGCACCGCCTTCCTAACCTGCAATCTTCTTCCTGACCTCTCCACCCCCACCCCACTCCAGCCTATCACCCTCACCTTGACCTCCTTCCACCTATCGCATTTCCAACACCCCTCCCCCAAGTCCCTCCTCCCTACCTTTTATCTTAGCCTGCTGGACACACTTTCCTCATTCCTGAAGAAGGGCTTATGCCCGAAACGTCGATTCTCCTGCTCCTTGGATGCTGCCTGACCTGCTGCGCTTTTCCAGCAACACATTTTCAGTTGCAATGTATTTCATTGAGCAGACCCTGAGATTGACAGAGCAGCTCTCTATGAATATCCACCACTGGCTGCCTCCTGGGGCCAGGGTTCCAGTGAGTGTAGGAACAAGAGCAGACCAGTGATTCCGAGTCCTTGAATCCTGGAGTGGCTGCGGGCCCACGTAGGTGTGACCTGGAGTATCAGGGTCTGATGGAGTCAGCTCAGGGTCAGTGTTGAGTGGAAGATTGGGGTAGGGTGAGGGAGTGGGGCAGCTGACTGCCTCTCCCTTACCTCTCGCTGTTGCGCAGCTGGACAGGGGTGAGTAACAGGACCCAGCACTTTCTCTGAAAGATCACAATATGTCCCAAGATCTGCTGCAGAGCCCTGAGACTGTGCAGGAGAAAGGGCTGGCAGCTCACAGGGTAATCAGTTCCGTTAGAGATACAGCTGCTTACTCAGGACTGTCGCAACATGAAGATTACCTACATCAAACAGTTCCACACTGTGCCTCAGTTTTCCCATCTCTCCCAGCGTGACCTGCCGGTCTCTCTCTATTTCCACTTGCCGCTCCTCAATGTGGTTCTGTCCAAAATAAAACGTGGTTTTGGGATTGTAACAAGATGAGAGAAAACAGCAATTCATCACTCCCTCGAACTCACCTTCTTCCCCATTACCCTCTGACAACTCTCTCCAACATCTCTCACTCTCTGAACTCATTCTATCCTCTCTTACCCTGTCTGCCCTCCCTCACTCTCTGTACTCTCTATCCTCCCTCCCTCTTTGATCCCTCCCTACCCTCCTCCCTCTCTGTGCCCTCCATCCCTCCCTTCCCCTCCTACCCTCCTTCCCTCTCTGTCCCCATCCCTCTCTGTGCCCTCCCTCCCTCTGTTCCCTTCCTCCGTCTCCCTCCCTCTCTGTGCCCTCCATTCCTTCCTTCCCCTCCTTCCCTCCCTCCTCTCTGTGCCCTCGCTCCCTCCATGTCCGTGTACTCTCTGTCCCGGTGGGGAATGCTCTCTGACCATCTCTGACCCTCTCTGATCCTCTCTGATCCTCTCTGAACCTTTCTGACCCTATCTGAACCTCTCTGAGCCTCTGTGACCTTCTCAGAGCCTCTCTGAGCCTCTCTGACCCTGCCTGAGCCTCTCTGACCATCTCTGACCCTCTCTGACCCTGTGTGACCCTGTCTGAGTCTCTCTGACCCTATCTGACCCTCTCTGACCCTGTCAGACCCTCTCTGAGTCTCTCTGAACCTGTCTGACCCTGTCTGAGTCTCTCTGACCCTGTCTGAGTCTCTCTGACCCTCTCTGAGCCTCTCTGAGCCTCTCTGAGCCTGTCTGAGTCTCTCTGAGCCTGTCTGAGTCTCTCTGACCCTCTCTGAGCCTCTCTGAGCCTCTCTGAGCCTGTCTGAGTCTCTCTGAGCCTGCCTGAGCCTCTCTGACCCTGTCTGACCCTGTCTGAGTCTCTCTGACCCTCTCTGAGTCTCTCTGACCCTCTCTGACCCTCTCTGAGCCTCTCTGAGCCTCTCTGAGCCTGTCTGAGTCTCTCTGACCCTGTCTGAGTCTCTCTGACCCTGTCTGACCCTCTCTGAGCTTCTCTGAGCCTCTCTGAGCCTGTCTGAGTCTCTCTGACCCTGTCTGACCTGTCTGAGTCTCTCTGACCCTCTCTGAGTCTCTCTGACCCTCTCTGACCCTCTCTGAGCCTGTCTGAGTCTCTCTGACCCTCTCTGAGTCTCTCTGACCCTGTCTGACCCTCTCTGAGCCTGTCTGACCCTCTCTGACCCTGTCTGACCCTCTCTGAACCTCTCTGAGCCTGTCTGACCCTGTCTGAGTCTCTCTGACCCTGTCTGAGTCTCTCTGACCCTCTCTGACCCTCTCTGAGCCTCTCTGAGCCTCTCTGAGCCTCTCTGAGTCTCTCTGACCCTCTCTGAACCTCTCTGAGCCTCTCTGAGCCTCTCTGAGCCAGTCTGACCCTGTGTGACCCTCTCTGACCCTCTCTGAGCCTGTCTGACCCTGTCTGACCCTGTCTGAGTCTCTCTGACCCTGTCTGAGTCTCTCTGACCATCTCTGACCCTCTCTGACCCTCTCTGAGCCTCTCTGAGCCTGTCTGAGTCTCTCTGACCCTGTCTGACCCTCTCTTAGCCTCTCTGAGCCTCTCTGAGCCTGTCTGACCCTGTCTGACCCTCTCTGAGCCTGTCTGAGTCTCTCTGACCCTGTCTGAGTCTCTCTGACCCTCTCTGAGTCTCTCTGACCCTGTCTGACCCTCTCTGACCCTCTCTGACACTCTCTGACCCTCTCTGAGCCTGTCTGACCCTCTCTGAGCCTGTCTGAGTCTCTCTGACCCTGTCTGACCCTCTCTGAGCCTCTCTGACCCTGTCTGACCCTGTCTGACCCTGTCTGACCCTGTCTGACCCTCTCTGAGCCTCTCTGGCCCTCTCTGACCCTGTCTGACCCTCTCTGACCCTCTCTGACCCTCTCTGACCCTGTCTGAGTCTCTCTGACCCTGTCTGACCCTCTCTGAGCCTCTCTGACCCTGTCTGACCCTCTCTGACCCTGTCTGACCCTCTCTGACCCTCTCTGACCCTCTCTGAGCCTCTCTGAGCCTCTCTGGCCCTCTCTGACCCTGTCTGACCCTCTCTGACCCTCTCTGACCCTGTCTGAGTCTCTCTGACCCTGTCTGACCCTCTCTGACCTTCTCTGACCCTGTCTGACCCTCTCTGACCCTGTCTGACCCTGTCTGACCCTCTCTGACCCTGTCTGACCCTCTCTGACCCTCTCTGACCCTGTCTGACCCTGTCTGACCCTCTCTGACCCTCTCTGACCCTGTCTGACCCTCTCTGACCCTGTCTGACCCTCTCTGACCCTGTCTGAGTCTCTCTGACCCTGTCTGACCCTCTCTGACCTTCTCTGACCCTGTCTGACCCTCTCTGACCCTCTCTGACCCTGTCTGGCCCTGTCTGACCCTCTCTGACCCTCTCTGACCCTCTCTGATGTTGCTGCCTGTGGCTGTGGGTTTTACCTTGATGTTGGTGACCTCTTCCTCCACGGTGACTGTTTCATGGTCCCGATGGCCTTTAATGGCACACACGCTGCACAGACATGACTGGTTCGTGCGGCAGTAAAACTCCAGCGGGCGCCCGTGCTCGGAGCACCGCCTCTTGCCGAAATCCTGGAGCTGGTCATCAAGCTGGTGATGCCTGAAGACAGTGTCCTCGTAGTGGGAGCGGAGGTGGAGCTGGCAGAATGATGCCATGCAGACGACACACGATTTAACTGCTCGGAGTTTGCTGTCGGTGCAGAAATCACAGGGAATATCACCAGGAGCTGCCACACTCTCAGGAGAGCTGTCCTCAGGCACTTTCAGTAACCTGTCCACGATCTTACACAGGACAAAGTTCTTGGCGAGAGGGGGCCGGGGGCTGAAATCCTGCCGACATTCGGGACATTTACAGCTGTCTGAGTCAGTGTCCTCATCCCAGCAGCTGCTAATACAATCCATGCAGAAGTTGTGGCCACATGGAATGGTCACGGGATTTTTAAATAACTCCAGGCACACTGGACAGGACAGGCTCTCCTCAGACAGCACGTTACCGTGGCTACTCATTGTGGGCTGAAGGAAGAGGAAAAAGGGAAAGATCGTTGTAAAATCTGACTTCCTCTGGCACCCTTTAAAGCCACATGATCACCCCCTCCCCCCCCCCCACCCTGAAAGCATCTCACACAACGCACAGCAAGATCCCACAAACAGCCAGTCAATCATAGCTACGCCACCTGTTACCATTAGGGGAGAACTCCTCTGAGCTGACTCTTTAGCTCCAGTTAAACATCACTCAACACCAGGTTATAGTCCAACAGGTTTAATTAGATTTTAGATAATCAGATTACCTTACAGTGTGGAAACAGGCCCTTCGGCCCAACAAGTCCACACCGACCCGCCGAAGCGCAACCCACCCATACCCCTACGTTTACGCCTTATCTAACACTACGGGCAATTTAGCGTGGCCAATTCACCTGACCTGCACATCTTTGGACTGTGGGAGGAAACCGGAGCACCCAGAGGAAACCCACGCAGACACGGGGAGAATGTGCAAACTCCACACAGTCAGTCGCCTGAGGCGGGAATTGAACCCGGGTCTCTGGCGCTGTGAGGCAGCAGTGCTAACCACTGTCCTCCCTCTGCACTGCACCAGAGCATCATGGTCTATGTGGGTCCCACCTCGTGTGGGATGAGCAATCAGAGCTCTTCGACTCAGAGATCTCAGTGCTGTTAAAGAGAAGGAACTCCTACAGGAACAGCGTCTGGGTTATTTTCCATGGTGTGCAGTGACCAGCTCAATGGTTAGACAAAGTCACAGCAATACCACAGGCAAATGTTAGGGAGCTGAAACTCCATTTACAAATGAGGATAATTGAACAGAAGTGCTGGCTATGTCTTCATGACTGGAGACTCCAGCTCAGCACTGTCCCCATGACTTGTCCTACCTGCCTATCTCCCTTTCCACCTATCCACTCCACCCTCCTCCCTGACCTATCACCTTCATCCCCTCCCCCACTCACCCATTGTACCCTATGCTACTTTCTCCCCACCCCCACCCTCCTCTCGCTTATCTCTCCACCCTTCAGCCTCTCTGCCTTTATTCCTGATGAAGGGCCTTTGCCCGAAATGTCGATTTTCCTGCTCCTCAGATGCTGCCTGACCTGCTGTGCTCTTCCAGCACCACTCTGATCTGGAGACTCAGGAAGCAGAAGGTTAGCACAGAGAGCTCACACCAAGGCCGAGGCTGGAGCAGGTCCAGAGGCTGGTTGTATTAAAGATAGAATTCTGATGATGGTGTGGAGATATTGTGAGTAACACATGAAGGTTCCCATGGCAGGACATAAAGGAATTATGGAAAACACAGATATCAATTAGCAGGTATTTAGATAGACAAGGATTTCATTAAGGCGTAGTACAGTTCAGTAAAACAGGTCACACATGTCAGGTGGTCGAACACCTCAGGACATAATCAGACCAGCACCTTCAACACCAATACCAGTTTGTGGAGGACCAGGTAGCTGAGTGTCAGTGGATGGTATCAGAGGATTACTGACAATGAAAGCAGACATTAACATATTGTTACAGTTACAGAAGTAGCAACTCTGTCCCCAGAAATTATTTCTTTCAGATAGGAGTGAGAAAATTATCTGAATGTTATGTCTTATGGACTACCAGTTGAAATATAATCAGATCAAAGTTCTAGTTTTCTGCCTAGAGATTTTCAGGACATCATTAACAATTTGTGGATAAACTATTGAAGTCTACTCCTTCTGTGCACAAATATAGGGAGCTATGGAGAAATACCATCAGACTCTCAATACCATGGTGAAGGTGGACAGTCAGCATTAGCCAAACCGTCTGGGGACTGTTGCTGATAAAAGAACATCCTTATCGGTTAAGCTTGGTTACACAAGCTCAGGTGGAAAATTGCCTGATTGAACCGAGCCAAAACAGCTGGAGTTCCGATACAAATCTGAGTGGAATGTGTGGAGAGTGTCAGGCTCCTGGGAGTGGTCATCCACAACAAGCTTTCTTGGACTCTTCATGTGGACGCACTGGTTACAAAGGCACAGCAATGTCTCTTCTTCCTCAGGCAGCTGAGGAAATTTGGCATGATGGCGAATACCCTTGCCAATTTTTATAGGTGTGCCATCGAGAGCATTCTGTCTGGATTTATCACTACCAGGTATGGCAACTGTACCATTCAAGATTGGAGATGGTTACAGAGAGTGGTGAACTCGGCCCGGACAATCACAAAGGCCAACCTCCCATCTATAGAATCCATTGACCAGGCCCGCTGTCAAGGAAAGGCCGCCAGCATTCTCAAAGATCCATCCCACCCTGGCAATGTTTTTCTACAACCTCTACCATCAGGGAGAAGGTACAGAAGCCTGAACATACACACCAGCCGGTTTCAAAACAGTTTATACCCTCCTGTTGTTAGAATACTGAATGGACTCACAGACTCTTAACATTCACCTGTACCTGTGTTTTTGTTTTTGCCGCTGTTTCCCTATTATTTACCTATCTATGCTACTTAACTCAGTGATCTGCCTGTATTGATCGCAAGACAAAGCTTTTCACTGTGTCTCGGTACATGGGACAATGAATTCAATTCAATTCCATTCAATTCAAATCCTTGGTTAGAAGTTTGTACTGATAGGATTGGCAGTTGAATGAGAATTGGCAAAGGCCATTACTATCAAAAGCTAAAGATCTATCCCTATGGGCAGCAGGGTGACTCAGTGGTTAGCACTGCTGCCTCATAGTGCCAGGGAACCAGGTTCAATTCTGGCCTCGGACGACCGTCTGTGTGGAGTTTGCACACTCTCCCTGTGTCAGTGTGGGTTTCCTCCCACAGTCCAACAACATGCAGGCTAGGTGGATTAGCCATGGGAAATGCAGGGTTACAGGGATAGGGTAGGAGGTGGTGGGTTTGGGTGGGATGCTATTCAGAGGGTTAGTGTGGACTTGATGGGCTGACTGGCCTGCTCCCACACTGTAGGAATTCAATGATTCTATCAGCCTTTGTTACAGTAAGTGGGTTATAGCAATGTTGGCTGGGTTTATAAATGACTCTGTCAAGATTAGAGTGGCGCTGGAAAAGCACAGCAGGTCAGGCAGCATCTGAGGAGCAGGAAAATTGACGTTTCGGGCAAAAGCCTTTCATCATGTGCTTTTCCAGCACCACTCTAATCTTGACTCTGATTTCCAGCATCTGCAGTCCTCACTTCTGCCCTACAAATGTTTCTGCTGAGCACCAAATTGTGAGGAATCACGTTGTGTACTGTTCATTTAGATGATGTTGTAAGATATAGAAAAATCTGGAAAAAGCGATTTAACACAACCTGATATCAACTACGCTTAGCTGGCTTAATAATAAATCCTGATAAATACGAATTTGTGAAAGTAAGGGTAACTCATCTGGGATAATATCATTGGACAAAGTCAAGTGTTGCTCAGAACAGGCAAAGTGAAGGACTGGCTATAATTTCCCATTCCTACAAATAAATAGGAAGCCATGAGGATTTTGGGAACATGTGAGTTTTATTGGAAATTTGCATCTTACTTAAACACACTAATCTTGAACAGATCTGTTACCAAATCAGGTCGGGTTGGTCGAGTTAGCAGAGTGCCTTTAAGAAGCTGATGACAGTCCTGTTCAATCACACAGGGTGGGCTGTCCCTGGCTTTATGAAGAGACAGCTTGTGCTTGTGTCTTGTGGGTAGCTGCATCTTAATACCTGGTGTTGAGTCCGCACTGGACTTCTCCAAGAAATTAAACTGTTATCAGCAGAAGTGGCCAACAGTGAAAAGGGTGACTTTTGCTGTCAGGTCAGTTGAACATGTTGGATGTTTAACTGGGACTTTCCCCATCCATACATCGTGTGCTGGATGTAGAACAAAGGGACTTGATTATCAGGAGACCCTCCCTAGCTAAATTAAAACATCGTACAGTGACACCACAGGGATTAGAGGAAAGCTCTCTCTACTTTTTAAACTCAGAGTAATTTGGGAAGTTTCCTCTCTCTCTTTACTCTAGTATAGAGTAAAGCTCCCTCAAAGAAACCTGGCCAGCATGGATAAGTTGGGCCAAACGGCCTGTTTCTGTGTTGTATGTCTCTATGACTCTAAGCATTAGTCAGATCCCAGTTGGAATATTATCAACAGTTTCAGGCTCCTTACCAAAGGAGACACAGACTGGCACTGGGGGCAGTCCAGGGAAGGTTCATTCGGATGATCCTGGGGACAGAGGGACTATCTGATGAGGAAACATCTGCAGGAAGTGACACCATTTTGATCAGTTTGAGAACTGGGTTTTGGGACTTGAGCATCAGCGGTGTATCCCGTGAGGCTGGGGCTGACGTGAGGAGTGTGTTTTTGGGTGTGGTCATCCCCCAGTGTAAGGAGGTGCAGCCAGGGAGGGGGAATGGCTGACAATCAGTCAGGAGAAGGGAAGCAGGCCGCGAATGAGAAAGCCCCAGACAGAATCCCACTAAGAACAGATTATCAGCACTGGCAAACGGTGAGAGTGATGGTTCCCCTCAGGAGTGTAGCCAGAGCCCAGCTACACAAGGCAGGAGCAGAAAGAAAGGCCGGACAACAGTGGTAGGAGATTCAATGGGGGGGGGGGGGGGGGGGGTATGGCCAAATGTGACTCCGGGGTGGTGTGTCATCTCCCTGGACAGCTGCAGTGTATTCTGAAATGGGAGGGTGAACAGTCAGGAATCATGAATCACACTGGGACAATCGCCTGAGGTTGGAAGAGGGATGAGGTCCTGAAACGGGAATGTTGGGAGCTGGGTAGCAGATTAAAAAGGCAGACTTCAAAGGCTATAATCGCTGGGTGACTCCCAGCGGCATGTACGAGTGAGTATAGGGATGGGCAGACACAGCAGATGGTTGTATGGCTGAGGAGTTGGAGCAGGAGGAAGGGCTTTAGATTCCTGGAATCTCTGGGGAAGGTGGGATCTGTGCAAGTCCAATAGGACCAACACCCACATGGGGAGGTTTGCTGCTTTAGTTGGTGGGTGTTGAAACTAAATTGGCAGAGGGATGGATTACAGAGTGCAGGCACAGGAGGGGATGATAAATAGACAAGTATAGAGTAAAGAAACAAGTCAGTCTTGTCAGGTAGACAATACATAG